>NW_004443942.1:4133767-4180278 GCF_000243295.1 Trichechus manatus latirostris
TGGCTACTCACAGTATATTCAATCATGGGAGTGATTACATTAAAACACGGAGAATCATGGCCCAGCCAAGTTGACACACAATCTTAACCATCATAAAGGGCATCTTTGTCTGGTTCCTGTTCTCCATTTAGGATGATGTTGGCTATTGGCTTTGTATAAATGCCCTTAATTATGTTGAGTGATTTCCCTTCTATTCCTATTTTGTTGAGAGTTTTTATCATGAATGAGTGTTGGCCTTTGTCAAATACCTTTTCTGCATCAATTAATAGGATCATATGGTTCTTGTCTTTTGTTTTATTTATGTGTTGGATGACACTGATTGTTTTTCTAATGTTGAACAATCCCTGCATACCTGGAATGAATCCCACTTGGTCATGGTGAATTATTTTTTTAATATGTTGTTGAATTCTATTGGCCAGAATTTTGTTGAGGATTTTTGCGTCAATGTTCATGAGGGATATTGATCTGTAATTTTCTTTTTTTGTGGTGTCTTTACCTGATTTTAGTATCAGGGTTATGCTGGCTTCACAGAATGAGTGTGGGAGTATTCCCTCCTTTTCTATGCTCTGAAATACCTTTAATAGCAGTGGTGTTAACTCTTCTCTGAAAGTTTGGTAGAATTCTCCAGTGACGCTGTCAGGGCCAGGTTTTTTTTCTTTGTTAGGAGTTTTTTAATTACCATTTCAATCTTTTCTTTTGTTATAGGTTAATTAGTTGTTCTGCCTCTGTTTGTGTTAGTTTAGGTAGGTAGTGGATTTCTAGAAATTTGTCCATTTCCTCTAGATTTTAAAATTTGCTGGAGTACAATTTTTCATAGTATTCTATTATGATTCTTTTAATTTCAGTTGGGTTTGTTGTGATATTGCCCATCTCATTTCTTGCATGGGTTATTTGCTTCCTCTCCTGTTTTTCTTTTGACAGTTTGGCCAATGCTTTATCGATTTTGTTGATCTTTTCAAAGAACCAGCTTTTGGTCTTGTCAACTCTTTCAATTGTTTTTCTATTCTCTATTTCAATTAATTCTGCTCTAATTTTTATTATTTCCTTTCTTCTGGTGCCCGAGTGCTTCTTTGCTGCTCTCTTTCTACTTGTTCAAGTTGTAGGGTTAATGTTTTGATTTTGGCCCTTTCTTCTCTTTGGATATGTGCATTTATTGCTATAAATTGACCTCTGAACACTGCTTTTGCTGTGTCCCAAAGGTTCTGGTAGGATATGTTTTCATTCTCATTTGATTCTGTGAAGTTCTTTATTCCATCCTTAATTTCTTCTGTAACCCAGTAGTTTTTGAGCAAGGTGGTATTCGGTTTCCATGTGTTTGATTTTTTTTCCTTGCTTTTTCTGTTATTGATTTCTGTTTTTATGGCTTTATGGTTAGAAAAGATGCTTTGTAATATTTTGATGTTTTGGATTCTGTTAAGGCTTGCTTTGTGGCCTAATAATGTGGTCTATTCTGAAGAATGTTCTATGTGCATTAGAGAAGAAGTATACGTGACTGCTGTTGAGTGGAGTGTTCTGTATATGTCTGTGAGATCAAGTTGTTTGATTGTAGCATTTAGATCTTCTGTGTCTTTATTGAGCTTCTGTTGGGATGCTCTGACCTTCACTGAAAGTGGTGTGTTGAAGTCTTCTCCTGTTGTTGTGGAGCTGTGTGTTTCTCTTTTCAATGCTGTTAGTGTTTATGTATTTTGGAGCCCTGTCCATTAGGTGCATTAATATTTGGTATGGTTATGTCCTCCTAATATATTGACCCTTGAATCATTATATAGTGTCTTTCCTTATCTTTTGGTGGATTTGGTTTAAAGTCTATTTTGTCAGAGATTTATATTGCCACTCTTGCTCTTTTTAAGTGTTATTTGCTTGATATATTTTTTTCCATCCTTTTGAGTTTTATTTTGTGTCTTTAAGTGTAAGGTGTGTCTCTTGTAGACAGCATATAGACAGATTGTTCTTTTTTATCCATTCTGCCGCTCTCTGTCTCTTTATTTGTACATTTAGTCCATTTACGTTCAGCATATTATTGATAGGTATGAGTTTAGTGCTGTCATTTTGATGTCTTCTCTTGTGTGTTATTGACAGTTTCTTTGTTCCACTTAATTTGCTGTGCTGAGTTGTTTTTCTTTATGTATTTTCTTTTCATCTTTTTCCTTGTTGTTTATTTTGTATTTGGTGAGTCTTTATGTTTTTCTTGTTTTTTATTTTGATGCATAGGATTGTTAGTTTCCTTTGCGATTACCTTAAAATTTACCCCTATTTTTCTAAGTTTAAACAAATCTTTTATTTCTTTATATCACCTTGACTTCCTTTCCATATGAAAGATCTGTGACTACATTTTTTAGTCCCCCTTTTTTGTTTTAATATTGTCGTCTTTTATGTATTGACGTCTGTTTTCCTCTTTTCAGTGTTTTAGCTTTATTTTTGTGACTTCCATATCTGGGTTGCTATCTGATTGCTCTGGTCCTGTGTTCTAGTCTTGGGTTGTTATCTGATGTTACTGATTTTCTAACCAGAGGACTCCCTTTAGTATTAACTGTAATTTTGTTTTGGTTTTTACAAATCCCCTAAACTTCTGTTTGTCTGGAAATGCCCTAATTTCGCCATCATGTTTGAGAGACAGTTTTGCTGGATATATAATTCTTGGTTGGCAATTTTTGTCCTTCAAGGCTTTATATATGTCATCCTATTGCCTTCTTGTCTGCATGATTTCTGCTGAGTAGTCAGAGCTTAGTCTTACTGGCTCTTCATTGTAGATGACTTTTCGTTTATCCCTAGATGCTCTTAAAATTCTCTCTTTATCTTTGGTTTTGGCGAGTTTGATTATAATATGTCTTGGTGACTTTCTTTTGGGATCTACCTTATGTGAGGTTTGATGAGCATCTTGGATAGATATCTTCTCATCTTTCATGATATCAGGGACGTTTTCTGCCAACAAATCTTCAACAATTCTGTCTGTATTTTCTGTTATTCCCCCCTGTTCTGGTACTGCAGTCACTCATAGGTTATTCCTCTTGATAGAGTCCCACATAATTCTTAGGGTTTCTTCTTTTTTAATTCTTTTATATGATTTTTCCTCAAGTAAGCTGGTGCCAAGTGCTTTATCTTCAATCTCACTAATTCTGACTTCCATTGCCTCAGTTCTGCTCCTGTTTCTATTGAGTTGTCTAATTCTGAAATTTTATTGTTAATCTTTTGGATTTCTGTTGCCTGTCTCCCTGTGGATTCTTGCACCCTGTTAAATTTGTCATTATGCTCTTGAATAACCTTCTGAAGTTCCTCTGTTGCTTTGTGTGTGTGTTCCTTGGCTCGTACTGCATTTTACATGATCTCCTTCCTCATTTCTTGAAGAGTTCTGTATATTAGTCTTTGGAATTCTACCTCCAGTAATTCCAAGAAGTTCTCTTCCGCTGGAAGGTTTTTTTTGATTCTTTGTTTTGGTGGCTTTTTGAGGCCATCATGGTCTGCCTCTTTATGTGATTTGATATTTACTGTTTTGTGAGCAATCACTAAGTTATTATATTTATTTTATTTTTGCTTACTGTGTTCTAGCTTCTGGTTCTGTTTTGTTTTGATATGCCCAAATAGGCTGGTCATGTGAGCTAGTTTGATTATTGGCGTCTTTGAAGCTCTCACATCCTGTCTGCAGGTGGCTAGATCTGTTACTAGGTATGTGAACCCAAGAGTCCGTTTACTTTTCTTGTGTGGATTCAGCTCAGGTGTCCTGGTCATCAGTCACCAAGTGTATGGTGCAAGGTCTCACCTACAGTCCTAGATAGGCAGGGGTGATTGGAGTAGGCACAGGTATCCGGCTGCAGTAGGGGGTCATGCGCTGGGCAAGGCAGGGGACTGATGGCTGCCCCTAAGTGTCTGGGTGGAAGGCGTGTCCCTGTTCTCTAGAGCATGTAGGTAGCTGGACTATGGGCACCCAGTGCTGTTGGCTGTAAGGACTTGGAGGTACCACTTATTCCTGGACCCCTGTTGAGGGTGGTTCGATGGAGTGGGTGAGCCACCAGTCCTCAGGCCCTTGATGTAGGTAGGTGAGGACCCTGCTTACTGGGCAGGGCAGTGTCAAACGTCACAAATCTGTGACTCCCACTTGTAGCAGATAGAGATGAAAATAGGCTTCAGGTATATACCCTGTTGTACTCTGCTAATGAGGGCCTATGCTGTTGAAATGGGCCCACACAGTTCTTCACAGGAGTGAAAGGCATTCAGAGTCTGTGGACACCTTATGCCTGTGCCTAGTCAAAGGGGCTGTACCTGCCCTGATTTCCCAGCTTAGGGGAGCTGGCAGATTATTTTTTCCTGTTTGTTAATTTGATCCCTCTCCAAAGCCGGGAGAATAGCTCAGGGTACAAGACGGGTGCTACTTCTGGCCCAGGGAGCGCAGCAGTCTTTGAAGCCAGACCAGGACCCAGAGCAGAACAGGGAGGGAGCAGGTAATTAGGGGAGAGGTATTTCCCAAAAGGGGTTTTGTTTTTTTTTTTTTGGATCCACGTGGTGGGTTAGACGCTTGTACTTATCTTTTGCTGATCGAGTGCCATTTCTCGCTGTTTATGGAGGTTTGAGCCAATTCTCCACCACTCGGGTCTTACCACTCGCACCAGCCGATCCAGCCTGCAGGGTACTGGTTCCCACCAGGTCAGGTCTGGCAACTCCTCGCCGCTTCTGAACCATCTCTCCCTCCCCCTGCTGCTCAGTCCGATTCCTCGACTTTGTCTTTGATGTTCAGGGCTGCTAAATTGTCATATATAATTGATTCACTTGTTTTTTTGGGTCTTTATTGTAAGAGGGACCATAGGAAGTGTCTGAGTACCCCGCCATCTTGGCCCCGCCACTGCAGATTAGTTTGATAGGACTAAGCAAAAGCATTAGACTTCTACTTGAAATTCCTCTGGAGGATACTAAATTTGAAGTATTGGGAGCATTTGGTGCATTTTCCCCCAAATTTTAATGAATAACCATTTGACTTTTGTATTTGAACATAGTTCATTTTTTCTTGGCATAGTAACAGTGCCAGTTTTTTAAGGTAAGAATTTCAAATTATAACAATTTAAAATATCTTGTGTTTGTAGGTTTCGTCTAAGGAAAAAAACATGGAAGAATCCTGGCACTGTCTTTTTGGATTATCATATTTATGAAGAAGATATTAATATTTCTAGCAACTGGGAGGTTTTCCTTGAAGTTCTTGATGGTATTATTAATATTTTTATGGGAAAATAGCAGTTTAAAATTTTCTTGTAGATTGTAGAACTAGTAGAAGCCTATACTTTTTTTTTAAATCAAAAATTATTTACCAGGAATCTAACAGTGTAGTGTAATTGTATTTCATTAAGCATAAAGAAATCTATGGGTATGATTCCTACCCTCAACAGCTCAAGTTATTTTTGAGAGTGCATCCCATGTCTTTCAGTTTTTTCCTTTTCTCCAGGTTCTGTTCTCCTTTTAAATATTTCTTTTTTTCTCTAATTTTCAGAACAGTAATTCCCCTTTACAGGGAAATTGCAACTTAATTCTGCTAATGTTTTCTTAGCCATGTTTATTTAGTTTCTTTTTTTTTTTTGTTATGGCTTATTTTTTTTCCTGAGGCCGTAGTATTGATAATTAGCCAGAGATTTTGAGAACAATGACCTAAGAAAGCACTTATATTTGTGACACTTCCCAGTTTTAAGTATCGATAGTAGAATATTTAAAGTATTCCATTTTTTTGGAGGAGACCGTGGGGGGAATGTTGGTTTTTGAGAGACCACATCAAGGTAAATAACCAGTTCTATAATATTTTGTGCTTTTGCTGTTGCTTAGGAAGATGTTAATTTTTTTTTCTATAGAAATTAAAGTATTGTAAGTTCTGGGTGTTGTTATATAAGATTATGATAGCTTTAGAGAGTTTGATAGTGCTAACACCTCACCAAGAATATTTCAGGTCTAATTCAGTTTAAATGGCTGAAATTCTGAGTAATTGACAAGTAACTGGAGAGGCAGCAAACAGCCAGGACACTGTCAAATAGCATATAGGCAAGTATTCCACATTCTGATGCCTTCTCTGAGTGTCTGGGACCCTTAGACAATATCACTGTATCTCAGCAGCCAGAAAGAGCTCGTGAAGGACATAGAAGTCACCGTTGTAAGGAAGGATTGAGTATGTATTAGCAGAGATTAGCCAGGAAATGTTACTGAATGGTGGATGCCTGCATCAGTCTCATTTTAGTATATATTTTAGCAGCAAAATAGTTGAGTGAGAAATGTCATGTGATTAAATGTAAAGAACATTTATTGACCTGTAATTTGCCAGACTTGTGCTACGTAAATGAATAAGAACCAGTGACTGCCCTCCAGCTACACACAGTCTGATGGGAGAAACAGAACTGTCATCCTTAATCTAAAGTGATAGGTAACTAAGTGACCAAATCAGTACAAGTTGCTCTGGGTACACCAGACAGAAAGGTGACATTTGAGCTGGGTTTTGAAGAATCAGTATGTTTGGGAGTAAATGAAAAAAGAAGAATCAAAGCACACATGGGGTCATTTGAATCAAAATCAACTCGACAACAACTGGTTTAATGATAGCTTGAGTGAAAATGAATTGACTGTGTTTTTAGATTGTGAAGTAGTAGCCAGCAGAGAAGCAAAGATTGGAGATCCAAAGAAGAGAGTAATTGGTAGAGCAATGTCCAGTAGGAATCAGGAGGGAGTGGAATCAGGAGCACTGGCTGAAGGATAGCTTGCCAGAACTGTCTTCCAGAACTGGATGGAAGAGAGTAAATATTTCATTCTCAAAAACTTTCTGGGATAATTTGTTTCCTTTTTACCAACTTTTTAAGAATAACACTTTAAGTAAATCTTTTTGTTTAGTCAAGCACTATAGGAAAAGTCAACTTAAAAATCTTTGGAGGAAATAGGATGATGGCCTAATCTTGCATATTCTTAGGGGTAGAGAAGATGAAGTCCATGTCACAGCTTGCAGTTTTGTCAAGGCGATGGAGGCCTTCAGAGATGAGGTTGGATCCCTTCCAGGAAGTTGTGTTGGAAAGCAGTAGTGTTGATGAATTGCGAGAGAAGGTAAGTTAATTTTAAACAAAATTAGCTAAAATATATTTTTCCCTATTTGAAATACATTTCTCTTCCCTACAAGAGACAGTGTAGGAAGTGAGAGTCAAACACTGATGCAGCGACCTTTCTTTCTTTGTCTCTGCCACACTTTGTGCTACATTCTAGTTGTTTCTTAGGGCTCCTGATGCTTTGAAAATTTGCTTCAGTCATTCAGGAGTGGATCAACTTTAGATCTGTTACTTGGATCAGCTTTGTCCTTAGAAATTAGGATTAGTAGTTACTAGAGTAAATTGCTATATGTCTAAAAAAACCAAATGAAGTAGACTTGAGTAGAGAATCCAGATGAAGATCTGTGTATATGGGACTTTGCATTAGAAAGATGGGAATTATAAAGATCTCTGGGGAAAGGGCAAATTCTTCTATCAGTGGGATTAGGACAGTTGGCTACATATTTGAAAAAAAACATATTTCCACTTTACACCAAATACAAAAATATTTTCATAATTCTGGAGAAGGTAAGATGTTTGTAAGCATAATACCAGAAGCCAAAAATGAAAAGATAGACCATGTAAAAGTTAAATCTTCTGCACAGCCAAAAAAAAGTAATTACAAAAACAACCCATAAACAAAGCTAAAAGGCAAGAAACTAGGGGAAACAATATTGGAAACATGTATGAAACATAATATCTGTAATTTATAAGGAGCCACTACATTCATAAGAAAAAGAGTAACTAATTTAAAAATGGACAAAGAACATAAAAAGGCATTTCATAGAAGAAATACAAATTAAAACTATAATATTATTTTCACTTCTTAAACTGGCAAAGATGTGGAAAATAAAAAAATACTATAGTTGTCAAGGTTTGGGGGAAGCAGGCAGTATATACCTTTGATAAGTGTTTAAATGGGTAACATTGTTTTCAGGGTTCAGTTTGGCACTGTTTATCAATGTTTCAGATGTTCAGTTCCACATCTAGGAATTCAACCTATAGAAATATTTGCAGAAATATGCAAGGGTATTTATGGAGGTATATGGTATAGCATTGTTTGTAACTGCAGAAAATTGGCAAAAAAACCTAAATACCCATCAATAGGAAATAAAATGGTATATTATACAGCTATGAAAGAGAATGAGGTTACTTTGTATCCTATTTTTACATATAGACTATATAAAATTATTATGCAGAGATGTTTTATAAATGTACTTTTATGTATTTGGAAATACAAATAAAATGTGTCTATGTAGTTTGTATATAATAGGAAAAGGTCTGAAAGGAATATAATAAATTGCCATTTCTGGGACATGGTTATTTGCAGGGTGGGGATAGGTAGTAGAGAATGCCACTTTCTGCTTTTTTCTTCTAATTTTTTGTATCATATATTATTTTTAGGGGGAAAAAATCAAGATTTTTCTGTGTGGGAGAAAAGGAAAATAAATTTTCTAAGCAAATTCTTTTTTAAATGAATTAATAATAAAATGTTTTCCTTTACAGCTTAGTGAAATCAGTGGGATTCCTTTGGAAGATATTGAATTTGCCAAGGTAAAACCCTGAGAACGTTTACGTCTGTGTACTAGTGCACAGTAAATATGTCTGATGGCATGATTTAACTATTCATAATTTAATTAATTATTTGCTCCTTAGGGTAGAGGAACTTTTCCCTGCGATATTTCTGTTCTTGATATTCATCAGGATTTGGACTGGAATCCTAAAGTTTCTACCCTGAATGTCTGGCCTCTTTATATCTGTGATGATGGTGCAGTCATATTTTATAGGTAACATTCACAACATTTTTGTTGCTTCTAGTGATACATTTTTGGTGTGCATAAATATCTTATTTTCCATAAATATCTTTATTATTATTGACATAATATAGAGCAACACTGACCAGTAGAAATGCGAGCCACACACGTACTTTGAAATTGTCTTGTAGCCACATTTTTTAAAAGTGAAAAGAAGCAGGTGAAAGTAATATTAATAATGTTTTATTTAACCCAGTACATCCAGAATATTATCATTACAACATGTAATCAATATAAAAAAATCATTAGTGATTTTAGAAATACAAATTAAAACTATAATATTATTTTCACTTCTTAAACTGGCAAAGATGTGGAAAATAAAAAAATACTATAGTTGTCAAGGTTTGTATATTTTACATTTTACATTCTTTTACTTGTACTAAGTCTTAAAAAGTATGGTATGTCTTTTACACTTAAGGAGCCCTTGTGGCGCAGTGGTTAAGCGCTTGGCTGCTAACCAAAAGATCGGCGGTTCAAACTTACCAGTTGCTCCATGAGAGAAAGTTGTGGCAGTCTGCTTCTGTAAAGATTACAGCCTTGGAAACCCTATGGGGCAGTGCTACTCTGTCCTATAGGGTCGCTATGAGTCAGAATCGACTCAGTAGCAATGGGTTTGGTTGTTTGTTTTACACTTACAGCACATCTCAGTTTGGAGCAGACACATTACACGTGCTCAGTAGGCACAGGTGGCTAGTGACTGTCATACTGGACAAAACAGATATAGCGCAAAAAGAATAGTCATTGGAACGTGTCAGACCTGAGTTCAGATGTAGCTTTGTTATTTCCCTAACTCCTCTGTAAAATGGAGAAAATGATGTTTACCTTGCAGGATTTTATGAGAATTAGAGCCAACAGTTATTTGAAATAACTGGCAGAGTTCCTGTCATACAATAGATGTTCAATAAATAATAGTTATTATTACCACTAATAATAACATGGAAATTATTCTATGGTATTTTTAGAAATGAGTGTTACGTTACTATAATAAACACATTAGAAATCTAAAGCATCCTAGTTTATGAGATCATTTAACTTCAGTAATGACAATCAGATTTCATTATCTTGCTGACGAACATTATGGCATTGAAGCACAAATTAATAGAGGCAGATGGCTATACTGGTCTAATATGAGATCAATATTTTAAATGTAGGGATAAAACGGAAGAATTAATGGAGTTGACAGATGAGCAAAGAAATGAACTGATGAAAAAAGAAAGCAGTCGACTCCAGAAGACTGGGCATCGTGTTACGTACTCACCTCGTAAAGAGAAAGCACTAAAAATATATCTGGATGGAGCACCAAATAAAGATCTGACTCAAGACTGACTCTGCTAGTGTAGCATTTTCCCTGGGGGATTTTTGGTTTTAATTAGATGGTTCACTACTACTGTGTAGTGCCATTATGGCCGGACATGGTTAGGGGTAACCCAGTGACACCAGCACTGATTGGACTGCCCTTCACCAATCAGAAGCTCAGTGCCCAGTGGGCCACTGTTTTGACTTGGAATCATGTTGTGCACTATAGTCAAATGTACTGTAAAGCAAAAAGGGATGTGCAAAAAAAAAAAATTAAAACCTGCAACTAGCAAAGGGGGAATGGGAATGAGTAAACTTTTATTGTGGACAAATGTGCACCTACCAGCTAGTAAAACTAGCCTCAAACAGGATGCTCATAGCTTAATAATAAAAGCTGTGCAAAGGCCATGAATGAATGAATTTTCTGTTTATTTCACTGATACACACATTACCTCATTGACAATTCGTAAGTAAATGCCACGTGTGTTGACTCTTGGAAAGCAGCAAAATTAGGAGCTGAAGAAAGAAATTTTCAGAACCAGCCGTAACCCAGTAAAGAAGTGTGAAGTTGTGTTTTTTATTTTGTTTCATTTTTTGCAGAGTATTAAGAACATTATTCTGGAACATCAAAACGTTTCCCTTAGACCACTCCCAGCAGGTGGCAGCTCAGTTTGCTGCAGTATTGTAATTATAACTGATTGTACTTAAGTTATGGATGTAGAAAATATGTTTCACTCGTTCATTCAGCATGTAAATAAAATTGATCCTACTGAGTTATCCTAATAGCAGTTCAACTATTTTCCCATGGTTAGTCTTTTCACATATCATTCATCACGTACATTTGTGTACATTGAAAAGTATAGTTATCTATGTAAATGTAATCCTCAGTGAGGTTTCTCAGTGCTGGGTCCTGGAGGATTGTATTTGCCCTTGTTAATGAGGTTTTTCTGTTCAGTGGCTTCGGTTTTTTTTCCTCTTTGTACATTTATTTTTGAAGATTTACTTCAAGTTTGAATCTTCTAGTGCTCTTGTAAGTCCACTTTAATTTTTGGAGTTGATTTATAGTTACATGTAGTTTAACTTTGGGGAAATGTGTTAACATCGTAAGATCAGGCCATGGTACAGACTATTGCAGTCAACATGATTTCATTGCAAAGTCTATTATGATCAGCAAGTTTCTGCTTTGCTAAATAAAACTACTCAATGAACACATTCTACATAAATTTTGGAAATGCCATCTAATTTATAAAAATAAAAAGGTTTTGGTAAAACTTTTTTCATGCCAGATGCTGTTTACAACAATGAACATGCCAATAAAACATTTGTTCATTCTGTTGTGTTATTTTAGTTATTAAACATTTGGGGATGGAGAATCTGGGTTAAAAATAGATTTGTTTTCTTTAAATCTAACATTTTGTAATGTGTATTGAATAATTATCTCATTTCTATATAAGGTATATTTATAGTAAAGTTCCCATAAGAGAAATGAAAAGATGTTGATATTTAACTTTTGGGGATGCTGTCAATATTTCAAAATTAGATTTTTATCCTTTTTTCCTTTTAAGAAAGATATAATTAGAAAGTAGTGTTAGCAGATGTTGGCTCTGCAGTTTGCATATAATGATTGAGAATCCCATAAATGTCTTAAAGTCTCATGGAATCCACAGGGGGGGCAAAAGTCTTTTCTAAGGTATTTTTCTGGCTAATTTTTATTCCATGTAAAATATGTAGCAGTCTGCTAAATTTGAATGAGTTACTGTTCAGAGTTTGCATTGGTGAAATTGGTGGTCTCAGAGGAAAGTTGAAGCATTTGTGTTGAATTGTCTTTCGCATCACTTGGATTTTCTAATGTAACGTAACAGCTATTTGATTCTGATACAGGCCTGCGTACTTGGGATAGAGGGATTGATAAATAGGATTTCTGCTTTCAAGGACTGACTCCCTGTCTAGCAAAGGAGGCAGACTTATAAACAAAATGGACTTCCGGCATTTGGTTTGGTTTGATTTGGTTTAGTGTTCCTGTAAAAGTAAATGGTAAAATTCCTCTCACACCTGCTCCTCATTCTGTGCCTTCTGCCCTCTTTTATTTTTGTTTGCTTGTTTTGCTTTTAATTGTTGCTGCTTCTAATTGCAGGCATATTACAAATACCAGGAGTAGAGAAAATATATTTCATAAAAAGAAGAAAAAATTAAAAGCCTCTTGCTTTTCAGTGCCTGATAGTGTGAAAACACAAGGTTGCACTTTATATATTTCAGTAAAGGGGTGGTGAACTTTTCAAAGTGAATTTGTGGAGATGGGAACAGTAATTTGCATGAGGGAGGTTACATGTGTCAGCCTCCTTCAGCTTCAAAGAATCAAGTGAGCATCTGTAACCCAAGAGGACAAGCACTAACACTGTTGTGGTCAAGTCCCCTGGAGCACAGGGCAGTGGAGCCTGGTGTTCACTCATCTCTTGAGGCTAAGGTGGCCACACGCACGAAATCGACCCTGCTCCCTACAGATCATGCAAGGGTTTTTAGAAGCTTTTTCTGTGGGGCAGATAGATTTGTGCCAATCACGCACACCCTGTGAGAACCAAGTACCTACATTTCTGAGGCCGGTGCTTGAGGTGAGGGATGCACTACGGCCAAAGAAGCAAAAGCTGTGGTTTCCAGGCCACGCCATGTGTAGCTGGTCTGTACAGAAATTTGGTAGTTGAAGGTACTCTTCTCACACTAAGGAAGTGTATGTAAGGGCTAGTAGTCAAGATGAGAAGAAAATTGTGAGAGAAGGAGCCCTACACCCTACAGTGGTCTGTTTGCTGATCTCTTTTATAATGTAATTGAAAAGACAATACTTTAAGATTCTGAGAAAGTAGGGGCGAACCTATACCCCAGCTAGAAAATAGTCAAATGAAATCACTATTGGTTTTCAGCCGCACTTACAAATGGTATTGTGGTACATGTTTAGGCCAAGAGAGGAGGAGAGGGCTACAGACGTACCATGTGGTCTAAGCAAAATGAGTGCACAGCCTCATAGCATTGCAGTGTTGTTAACTAAACCTGGAAGTGACCTGTGAATGTATGGAATACAATAAAGTCTTTTATTCTGGTTCATTGACTAGTATTTAAATGTCTTTCCTTTTCAATTGGACACTGTAGTTCTTCCACTGAATTTTGTCTCTGTTCAGTGTCAAGTCCCTAACCAACTCTTTTACACTTGTGACTTGCAAACTGTAGTCTAGGATACATGGAATAGAAGATTATCTGAATTAGCAAGTTTTTGCTAAATAAAACTATTCCATCTAAACCTGTGTAATTTTTGAAAAACCAATTATTTTGGTCACTAGCAGGCTTGAGACAAAAACTATAAGAAGTCCATAAATTCTGAAATCAAATTGTATATATGTATAATTTTCTGGGGAGTTAGTAATAGGTTTTTTTAAATCAGATTTTCAAAGAAGTTCATGGTGCAAATAAAGCTCATAGACACCTAGGTTTACTGTACAAAAAGTCAGAAGATGCTCCTTCAAAATAGCTCATGTGGGGAGAAGGGGGGGTATGATTATTTGGTTAGATACAGTGCTAATTTTCCAAACTTTTAGAAATAATACATGACAAAATCAAAAATGCATTAAACCCCTTGTGACCATTTAGGTAAGAATGCCAAAATCACTAGGAGCCAAGGTAGGATGGCTGGAAAAGCACTGAGGAGGAATGCTCCTACCTTTCCCAGTGACAGCGTTGCCTCTTTCCACCAGCACCACCTCCCTCCACCCTCCCTTACCAGCTAATCTGTACTAGAGAAGTTGACCATGTCATGGCTTAGAGCTAAGAATTCACTAGGCCATGAATTATTTGTGGACCCTGTAACCTTGCCCTAAAGGTGGGAACCAAGCTCCCCCTTCTCCTTTTTTTGCTTCCAAGCTTCACCTCCCCAGAAGGTACACTTAATTTTGAGTCTTTTAAAATAATGCTTAAGTAACCCACTTGAAGAGTATCAACTTGAGATATAAATATGCAGTGGGTCTGTTTTTCCAGTAACTGCCAACTGTATTGTCAAATGCAATTTCCCACTGGGAAATGGGCTCTTATCAAGCTCTCCATGCAGGCTTATAACTTTCAAGTCACACTGCCTTATTAAAACAATCTGCTCTTGTTCAAGTTTCAGTTGTTTGATTAAGAGCTCCCCTCACTCCCCCACACAGTGCTGGTTAGATGTGCAGCTCAGGTGTGGTCAGTGGCTCTCTCTGCCTCCTCTTCCTGCACCAGCTTTACTGATGGTTAAGAAAAAAGGATGAGGGGGAAAACTCACTTTTATGAGCAGCATTGGTGGTGGTGAGGTTACTGTTGCCTTTCTCCTGGTCACTACTGTAAACTTGTAGATTCCTCACCGGTCCTGCAGGCAAAAGCTGCAACTCCAAACAGTACTGGTGGTCCCTTATATCCTTTGCTCAAACTCCTGCTGGCAGAATCACACCACATTCCTCCTAAACGTGTTCCACCACTTTGTCCCATGCTGCAGTGGGCCCTAACAAGTCTTCAACCACTACATCTTTCCTCCATGTGGGTACTGTCAGAATCCATTTTCTTTGCCTCTCAGGAACCACTGGGGACTCAAAGGTGTAGTCCTTTCCCCTCTGCCTGGCCACCCCAACAAGCCGCCTCTCCCCGGTGCTCCTTCTCTGCTAGATAGGTGGCGAGTCATCAGGGCCCGCAGCTTACTCACAGCCATCCCCCACAGCTCCCATGCACATTTTATGAAATGTTTCTCTTAAAGTTCTCCTTGTAGGTTTCAGTCAAGGGAACAAGTCTGATTTCTGCTCATGGGAAGTAAGGAAGGGGAATATTCATTTCCCAATCACTGCAGTCTCCCAAAAGGTGATTTCCTAACACGCCAACCCCCAGTCTTCTTTATGTAGGGTCGTGGTAGTGCTGCTTCTGTTGAAGTGGAAGGTGCCGAGCTCAACAGCTGTTGACCCCTTAAACTTAGAAACCCAGTCTAACTATCAAAAAGTAATTTCAAAACAATTTATATTCTTTAGTTGCATTTCTTGACTATTTGGAAGGGAGTCCACTTAACACCCTTTTCCTCATCCCACCCCACCCTCTTTCCTCACACCACAGCAGCCCCCTTGCTTCTCTCTTCAACTGTCATCCTTCTGCCCCTGCTCCCTTTCTTCCAACTCTGCGTCAAATGCCCAAAGAAACAGTCTAGTGAGACAGGATCCTTCTGGGGAGGTAAGGGGATGAGAAACCAGGAGGCGAAGAAACAGCGGGCACAGGAGAGGCTGGGAAATTCGGCAGCCATCATTTCTGCCCCAACATAGTCCTCTTCCTGTTCATTCTGAGGCTGTGTGGGTAGGCAGGCCAGCCCTTCTTGTCTGTGCAGATGGTTGGGAAACAGACCCAGAGCCTGCACTACCCACCCAAACATTTCATTTTCTAATCTGCCTTTTCCAGCGCTCTACACTGGGGAATGGGAAATGGGTGGGCTGGGATTAATAAAGCTGTACTTTGTTCCCCCTTTGGCTATTGTTCATTTTGCAAATAGCTTCTATACCAGTTGGGAATGCTTTTGGCTTAAATACAAAAAGGTTAACGGCACCTTTATAGTAATGGTGGCTTCCTTAAAAAAGGAGCCCAGATACAGTTGGTACCAGGATTGGTTTCCTCGTCGAAGTCATCAAGGACCTAGATTCTTATCATTCTGTGGTAGGCAGAATAATGGTCCCCCAAAGGTGTCCATATCCTAATTCCCAGAACCTGTGAATATTTACCTTACATGGCAAAAGGGACTTCACAGATTAAGCACCTTGACATGGGAAGAGTATTCTGGATTACCCAGGTGGGCCCAATCTAATCACATGGGTCCTTAAAGTCTGGGAAACTTTCCCAGCTGTACAGAGCCAGAGATAGGGCAGCATGAGAAGGATTCAACCTGTGGTTGCTGGCTGTGAAGGGGCCACCAGTCAAGGAAAGTGGGTAACCTCTAGAAACTAAAGGAAGGAAATGGATTCTCCCCTAGAGCCTCAAGAAAGGAATGCAGTCCTGCTGACTCCTTGATTTTATCCCTGTTGGACTTCCAACCTATAGAACAGTTAAGATAATAAATTTGCATTGTTTAAACTACTAAATTTGTGGTAATTTGTTACAGCAGCAATAGGAAACCAATACACCATCATGCTGCCATCCTGATAGGCTTGTTGCACATGATTACAAGGTGGCTACCACATCCCAAAATTCCTGTACTCAAAGGCAGAAAACAAGGGAAAGGGTGCAGGGCAGGGGCTTCCTTCTTGTATACCTCTTTCATCAGGCAGGGAAAAAAAAATCCCACTAACTCTGGCAGTCTTCCCCTTACATCTCAGCCAGAACTAGGTCCCTAGCTGGAAGGGAGGCTGGGGTAGCAAGTGTCTGGCTTTTCTAGCCTCTGTGGTTCTGGGAGAAGGGAAAGGAAAAGAGGGTCGAGAACTGCTGTTGGGTAACCAAACCTTGGCAGGGAACTCTGAATCTGGGAGAAGGGAAAACAGTAAGAGTCAGGTACCAAACTCCACCTTGAATCCTCTTAACACGTTTAAAATTGTGAGCAGAGGAGATAGATACACCAGCTGCTCTATATCTGGATTTCAGCAAAGTGTTTTTGCAAACACTTTGTTTTCATGTTCTTATATGTTTGTGGCTATGGTGACAAAACTGAGGCAGGATAATATAATTGCATATAAGCTCCATAGGGACCTAGTTTTATCATTCACCACTGTCTCCCTGGCACCTAACATTAGGGCCTGATGCAAAGTAGGTTCTCATAACATTTTTGTTGAAGTAATTTTCAGCCTCTTCCCAAATTTAACTAGTTCTCCAGCCACTACTAATTACTTGCAGTTTTCCCCATATGGCACTCTCTCTTGCCTCTCTACCTCTGCCCATGGCCCAGAATGCTCTTCCCTATTCCTTCTGGCCCCCTGATAAACTCCTATCCTCCTTCAAGAGCCAGTGCACGTTAGCTCTCCCAAGCCACAAGTTCCTTTGAGGCGCCCACACATTCTGTTCTGATATTGCCTCTGATCTGGTATTGCTTGGTTTAGCTGTATCTCCATCGTTTGCCCATGAGTGCCTTCAGAGCAGGGACCCTGTCTGGGAAAACCTTGTACCACCAGAGCCTATCACAGTACCTGGCGCTGAGCAGGCTCACAGTAAATGCCTGTTGAGTGAATAAACGAAGTAAGGAGGTAGAGTGGTCCAGGTAATTTTTAAAATCGGGCACAGAACTGTTCCATATTTGATCTTAAAATAAGCACTATACCCAGTTAATTGGCCTAATATCGTGTTTAGTGCTTCTCTTCTATTTCCTAGCTTGTTGCGTAGTACTGGGGTCTTAAAAGCTTCCAAGGTACAACAATTGGTTGCTACTTGCCTGGAGCAACAGAGAAGAAGGAGAGTCAGAAACAGGAGGAGGAAATGGAATGTGTGACTAATTGCCTCCATGAGCAACTGCCTCCTTTGCCATAAGACCAGAAGAACTAGACGGTGCCCGGCTACCATTACTGAATGCTTTGATCAAAGATTCTATAGAAGAATTCTGATCAAAAGGGGGAAAATGCAGGACAGAATTTCAAATTCTCATAGAGCCAGATTTTCTGGAGACATAAGGCTGGATGAACCTGAAACTATTGCCCTGAGATAAACTTTAATCCAAAAATACCCCCTGAAGTCATCTTAAAACTAAACAATAGTTTAGCCTAACTAGTAAAGAATGTCTGCCTTAAGCATTGTGCTTTCTTTAAGAGCTATACAGGATCAAATTGACAACAGCACTTGAAAAATTAGATAGAAAACTTAGGGGGCAGTGAGTTTATGTTAATGGGGGAGGAACAATTTGGAAAAGGAGGGTGAAAATGGTTGCACAACTTGAAAAATGTAATTGCTGTCACTGTACATGTAGGAAGTGTTGAGTTGACATATGTTCTGCTCTGTATATTCTCAACAACAAAAAACAAAATAAATTATTTAAGAAAAGAAATATATCCTGGGCATATTGTACTAGATGCTACTTTTGTATGACTTCCAGCTCTAGTACTTAATGTTTCTGAACCTCCATTTTTTTCATCTGTTAAATGGAGAAAATACTCATGGAATTCAATGAAGATTAAATGAGCTAATATAGGTAGAGTGCCTAATCTGGTGCCTGCCACTCAGTTGACTTTTAACATATAGTAGGTTTTGTGATTATAGCCCTTGAAGGTCTTATTGTGTTATGGCCCGGAGTTCCATTTGATTAAAGAAAGCTCCCAAGAAAAGGGTCATATATATTCCATTTACTCTCAATGAAGCATTTGCACACTTACGATTAAGTCCCATCCAAAGTGGTTAATATTTTTAGAATATTTTTTATACCAAAAGAAGTGTGCTTCAGTTGTCTTGAAAATTTACTGATTTGGAAGAGATTACTATTATTTTTTTATTTTCGTATCTGGTTGATTAGCTTAAAACATTTCCCTAAGATTCTGCTACATACATTCTATTTCCTTAATCTTTTCTTTTTAATTTCTAACCCTTCTGCCATCCCTTTTTTCTTTTTTTTAATTGTTGTAATTAAATGAAGTTTACATTTCAAGTTAGTCTCCCATACAGAAATTTTTTTTTTAGATACATTGTTTTGAGTATTATTATTATTATTTTTTGACAATGCAGGTTATTCTGTTTTTCCTGGTTAAAAAAGGTTTTATGTATATTAAAAGTCAAAAGGAAGAAAGAAGTCCAAGAACTGCAGAAGAGTAGTTGAAGTGATTTATGCTCGATTTCTAAATGCAATTTGTGTTTATACATAATTTTAAAACTCAAAGAAAGCATGCTTATACAATCGTGTGCAACTTCAAAATTTAATGACTCTGTGAATACACGATGGAAACAGTCCATGGCACCTGAAAATATCATTTGTGGAACAGCATACAGTTCAGTGTTCTCAGTTTGGATATTACAACCATATTTCATAGAGCCTTGTTGGTATGATTTTCTCCATGTGGTTGCTTATGGTCTTCAGTTGCTGCTAAGTGATTTTGCAAATTTCATTTATAATCCTGGCCCTATAATTGCCCAGGTACTGCTCCTGGCAAGTTAATTTACACAGTATGCTCCAATCATGTACCTTCAAAGTTACTAATGTAACTGCCACAGGGGACAGTGTCAATGCCATTTGTCTTCACTAGAATGATGGTCGTCTCCACACTGGCAAGAACACTGCTATGTCTAACAGTAGAAGTTTAATCTTATAGGGATGCGTGAACTAGTTTGACCTTAATCCCAGATGTGCCTCAAACAAACAAACAAAATCCCCTCCTCCTTCCTTTTTGGGGGAACTTTTGGTGGCACAGAGGCAGTATGGAGTCAGGGAGAGAGCACTGGACTTGGAGTCTCACCCGGATGAAATCCTGTCCTGGTTTTCACTAGCTATGTGACGCAGGCTAGAAACAAAGTCTTTGAGCCTCTGAGGTCCCTGACCAATGGGGAGAATAATGTCTCCCTCCCAGACTGTGATGAGAGTGTCAGCTGGTCACAGATGTGAAAATGCTGAGTGAGTGCCACTAGGTAGGAGCCGAGTGAAACTGCTGAATGAGTGAATCCATGGAACGCAGAGTGAGCAGAACATTTGATCCGCAGTAGCGAAGGGCGCAGCTTGGCGATGCCAATGGAAAGAGCTACGCAAAAACTTCATTTGTTACATTTTCACCAGGTTTATGTTTGCAGAGCAGGGCACTCTTCTCCATGTGTACAGGAGTCAACATTTCTCCAAAACCCATCGTGGGGAGACTCCACAGCCTTCTTCATCCCCTTCCCTCAAACAATTTTCAAAGTGACAGTGAAGAAAATGTGCCATCTGCCAACCACTGCAGGTGAAGTGGCCAATGGTTTAGACCAAGTCTAGAAGCCCATTTTGCCCTCACCCCAGAACCCTCATCCTCCCACAACCCCGTCCTTCCCCAAGCATCAGAATGGTGATGGTGGTGTACAGTTCAGGGGAATGGGGGCTGGACAAATGCACAGCACCTCATTTTGTCAAGGCAGATGTTTCAAGCCAGAAGGAAAATCTACTGGGAAGAAGAAATGGGAAGAAGGCTGGTCAGTCCACACCTAGAGGACACACACTTGGGGAAATAAATTAGCTATTTCTATTGCACATCTACCCGCAGAACAGGTCTGGATCTAAATCTCTTCTCCATCCAGCAGCTCAGAGGCTACATCAGGCCCCCTGGGCACCATTTCCTCAGATAGATTCCTCTCCAGGTTCTCCAGCTCCTTGCGTACTTCCTCAATGAAGCCACCATCCTCGTACTCATCCAGGGCCTCTCTGGGCAGCAAGCTCTCTCCGTCATCATCGTGGCTCCCAACAAAGGCTGGCTTACACACGTACACTAGGCTGTGGCTAGGGAGAGACAGAGCTGTGGTTCATCTGAGGGCCATGTCTTCCCATGGGGACAAAGCCGGGCTCTAAACTTGAGGGAAGGAGCCTGGGCATGAGGCAGCAGAGTGGTCACTGTCTCTGTGGGTCTCATGGTGTTGCTTTCACATCGCCTCCTCTAACATCTCTTTAACAGAGTCTTAACTTCTTGTCAACAACCCGTCTTAAAAAAAGATCTCAAGGGCAGCTCCCCTCCTTCCCCACCTGTAGCTGCAGGCCTGGCTTCTGCAACGGACTCTCTCGGGCTCAGCATCCCAAGGGCAGGCCCTACAGACCCTGGGGCCTGAGAATTTACAGTAACACTACGCCCTTCTAAGCCCCCTGCCCATCTGGACCTCTGGACAGAAGACAGCCCCTGACAGCAGGACATAGCCTAACTGCCACGTCAGATGCCCGTGTTGGGAGCCCCAGACCTCTGCAGGGGCTGGGAGGGGAAGTTCTGTCCATCTTCCCAGCCACTCTGGATTCTACCTTCAGGGAAGGTTAAGTAGAAGCTGCTGACCAGCCCAGTAACATGTGCACTGGAAAACTGGAAATTTCTCAGCCCTGATGCTGCAGTCTCTCGGCAGCCTTTGAGAGTGTTGGTGGTGCCCTCCACCTTTGTGGCTCCTGCTCCTGGTTTTCCTCCTACTTCTCTGACTTTGCCTTTTCAGTCTCCTTTGCCAGCTCCCTCCTTGGCTTGTCCTTCAGAGTTGATGGGCCTGGACTCTGTCCTTAGCCCTCAGCTCTTCTCCCTTTATACCTTCTTCTTGGGCCATTCACTCGTGCACTCTCAGGCCTTAGCTGCTATCTACATGAGTGCCAAATCTTACTTTCTGTCCAGACCTTCTTCTCAGCTGCAGACCTACATGTCTGACTACTGACTGGACCTCTTCATCTGGGTGACCCAGGGACACCTCAAATTAAACCTATCCTAAACTGAATTCACATACTTCCCAGGCAAATCCTGCCTCAGCTCCTCAGCCCCCACTCCCCTGGATGGCACCTCATCCTCTCTCGGCACCCCTCACCTGTGGGGCTGGCAGAGGAGGCCACTGGCACATGGGCATCGGTCCAACGCCCCGTCAGGCTCCAGCTCCCAGGTGATGAGGTCCAGAAGCCGACTGGTGGGGTCGTGGCAGAGCTCGCCCTCCACAGGCAGGGGTGTACACACAGGAAACAACAGTCCTGGAACCAGCAAGAGTCACCCCGCATGCCCAGCACGAGGTAGGCAGGCACCAAGGACAGGGAGCAGAAAAATGGGGTGCAGTCCCACCTCCCTCCCTCAACCCCAAACTGTAGGTTAGGATCCCAGAGGTGGGACATGAGGAAACAGGAGCGGCAGCATAAGCTCAGGTGAGAACAATCTAGGAGGCCAGAGCAGTTAAGTAGGACTGCCTGGAAGAGGTGAGGCTTGTGTGGGGTTTTGAGGGCTAAAGAACTCTGCAGAAAGTAAAGAGTGGAGCACAGGCATTCAAGGCCTGGGGACTGCCCCTACAAAGGCCTGGGGGTCTGGTTCAATGGGAAAAGTTGGAACAAACAGAGAAGTAGCGGGAGAGTAAAGGAGGACAGGTAAGTTAGGGCTCATGAGGGATGTGTAAGCCAGACAGACTGACTAAAGTGGGAGAAAGCAGGAGCTCCTGCAGAGGAGCAATCACCAGAACGTTATCCTGTAGGAAAACTACTGAGTCAGCAGGGACTGGTGGACCAGTGGGGCTGGGGAGACAGGAGCTGGGGAGGCAGTGAGGAAAAGTATTCAGAAACACAGGTGGGAGGGGGAGAAAGCCTGACCAGACCTCACCCGGGAAGGGCTGTGAGAATGGGAAGTGGGAGTGGAGCAGAGTGAGGCACAAGAAAAACCACGGGGCCAGGTACGATCCTCCGAGTCTGGGGAATGTGGTGGGTGGGGTGGCGGAGGGGCTGTTCTAATCCCAAGAGCATCCCACCACCCACGAGGGTGCTCCTCCTTCCCTGGGCCCATGCATTCGCCAGAAATTTAACTATTCTAGGCATCAACATCACAGGTCGCTATGAGTCAGAACTGACTCAACGGCAATGGCTTAGGCATCAACAAGGCAAAAACAGTGAGGTCTTCCCCCAGGGTGGGGGGTGGTCCGCACCCAGGCAAAGCTCCTGGGGCTGGGGCACATTCTTCGGGAGCCTCTGGAGGCCACCTAGGAAGCAGGACCCTGCAAAGACGTGGGTGGCGTGGCTGTGGCCCCAGGCGTGTGGTGGAGCTCCAGACAGGGCTTCCCTTGGACCAGAAGGGAGTCCACCCACCTCTCTGGAAGGCACAGCACAGCCCGGGCTGGCAGTCCCTCTGGTTGTCACAGATGGTCCCGTTGCCACCTCTGGTGGCTGTTTCGGAGCAGTGGCCCCAGGCACACAGCTGGTCTCCGCAGCACTCACTGTCTCGGGCGCAGAGCTGCGTGGAGGTGGGAAAAGGAGGGCGGGGAGCCCCAGGCCCCCTGTCAGTGGTGGAGCCCGCATGCTCCCCGTGTAGAGAGGAGGAAACTGAGATCCTAGGCGAAGTAGCCGGGCTGTCATGGGGGCAGAGGAGAGCTTGGCCACAAGACTCAAGCCTTTCTTTAGAAAAGTTACAGGTACTGGGTGGACTGCAGGGGCTGGAGGAGGCAGAAGCTGGAGAGGGACAGACCACCCTTTTCCACCCCCCGCCCTGGCTGCCCAGGTGTCTCTGGCTGGGTCTCCTAGGAGGGTCTTCCTGAAGGGAAGGACAGTGCATGGCCTGCTCTTCCATTCCCCTCTCCGCACTGCTGGGGCAGCCAATGTCACCAGCAATTGTGGGGTGGGGCGGGGCAGCAACAGGCCTGCAGATGACTCCTTGAGGTCCCAGACTCTGGGGTGACCTCCAGCACTCCAGGAGCCAGACCCATTGGGAGCGTCTCCTGACAAAGCCCCCTCCTATTACTGAGAGGCCCTTCCAAGTGCGGACCTGATGGGACCCAAAGGAGGCTTCCAAGAAGCATGGCTAAGGACCCTTTGGGTCCCCTGGCCTTCCCCCCAGACCTCCTTTTCTGGGCGCTGCAGCCCCAGATGCCTCTGAGCACACTCACTGTCTGCTGGTCCCGGCATGGCTGGCAGGTATACTCGAAGCTGGCAAACTGGCAGTACCTGCCCGGCCCACAGTCCTCGTCAATGATGCACTCCTGGGGGAAGGAGGGGGGCAGTTTGGCCAGTGCGTCTCACTGGCTTCCATTCCAAGGGGCAGACCCTAAGGTCTGTGGGCAGCACATGGAATGCAGATCAGCAAACTCATGTGCCCTGGCAAGGAAGAGCCCCACTTTATTCCCCCATCTTGACCACACAGGCTCAGGAGGCTCAGGGAAGGTCTCCAGACTTCCCCCACTGCTGAGCCCTGCATAGGTACCAGCCTCAAAGGCCAGCTCACTGCTAGCGCATCTCACTCCCACCCAGAGCAAGGCCTGGCTTTCTCACTCTCAAACTCAACCCTAAACCACACAATCATGTCTGTGTGCAGTCTCCCCCCATATACACACACCCAGGGCGGGAGCACACAGACTCCAGAGCTAGTCTTCGACACATAGCAGATGGATTTAATAAAAAGTGCTAATGAGCTGCAGGCTGGCAAGACTGCACAGGAAGGCCCGCAGTCCAGGCCCAACCAGCATCTGCTGACTGGGAGGGGAAGTTAGAGTCTGCAGAGGCTGCATAGGCCAGCGGCCCACCCTTGTGACGGCAGCCCATCATGGGCAGCCCTCCTCAGGGCCTGGTCTAGGTCCCTGGCCATGAAGCAAAGGCAGCTGCCAGCTTGGGGTGGCTGGGATTCAGCCACCCCAGCCCAGGTACCTTCTCCTTATGGCTACCAGCTCTGCCTGGCTGGCTGAAGAAACGGAAGGAGGGATGGAGGGAATTCAATCATCCCTGAGGCCAGAGAGAAGAGCAGAGCTAGATGTGGCCCTGCATCACGCTAGCAGGCCTAGGGACCAGCAGCTCTAAGGCAGGGAAACAAGGGCAGGAGAAGAGGAGGAAACATGACAAGAACAACCAATAACTGAACCCGACGTGGTGCTGGTGCTTGTGATCTCAGTGACTCCTCCCAGCAGGTAGCAGGTAGGGACTTAAAACCAAACAAACCAAACCCACTGCCGTCGAGTCAATTCCAACTCATGGTGACCTCATGTGTTATGGAGTAGAACTGCCCCATAGGGTTTTCTTGGCTGTAATCTTTATGAAAGCAAATCGCCAGGGCTTTCTTCTATGGTGCAGCTGGGTAGGTTTGAACCAATAACCTTTAGGTTAGTAAACGAGCGCAAACCATTTACGCCACTCAGGGACCTAGAGATAGGGATCACCTTCCCCATATTGCCAACTTGGAAGCAGGCTCAGAGAGGCCAAGTGATTCCCCTAGGTTCTGGTGCTAGTTCATGGTAGAATGGACTCTTCCCACCAGCCCTTGAGCAGAGTGGGCTCCGGGCTCTGGATGTGGTAGTCAGAGCCAGGCAGGTGAGAAAGCGTCTTCTGAGTCAGGGTCCTGGGGGAGGGAGGTGGCACACTCCATCTTGAAAGCGCCTATGGGGCTTGACCCAGAAAGGTCTGGGTGGGCAGGCCTCCACCTAACTGGCCAAGGCTGGACACCCTCTGTGCTGTGAGCTGAGGCAGCCATGGTGATGGGTACAGACTGGAACGACTGGGTTCCATAGCATGTGTGTAGGCCTGGGGATCAGCAGGCAGGCCCTGGCCAGGAGCTCCAGGGAACTGGGGTCTATCATTGGGAAGTGGCTGGTGTCACTGTTCAGGTCTCAGTGTCCCCTGGCCAACACTGCAGGGCTAGAGAGGATGTTGTTTGGTTCAGAGTGGCTGCAGCCTTGGCCTCTGCATGGCCCTGGTGCACACCCAGACCTGACACCAATCCTCAGCCTGGTACCTGTCAGAGTGTGAGCCATGAGACCTCAGGCCTGCCTACCAGGCAAAGCTCACCACCCAGGAAGCTCCTGGCACCATCAATCCCACTGAACACCAGTCTTCCCACAACCCCATCTGAAGGATGGCAGGGAAGAGGACAACTTGGCAAAGTCTCTGCTTCTTGGCATGTACCAGTCACCTGCATATTCTAGGCTCTGTGCTTACCAGGGCCCTCTTCAGAAGAGACAAAGTCTGACACCCCTAAATAACTGATAAGTCATTTAAATCTTTACTGTAAATTTCTGAAAAATGTCAAAGGAGATCACATTGCCTGGCACCCTGAAAAATGGCCCCAAACTACTCTTATCTGTGTCTCCCCATCACAGCTCAGCAGCTGCCTCCTTCCCGAAGCTCTGCCCACAGCCTTGATCAACACCATGAGGTACAGCAGCTGTGCAAACAGGATTCTTCTCAATAGTAGGAGTTGACAGTTTCATTCCTGTTACTTTTACACCAACCCTAGAACGTCAGCTATGGCACCATCACTGTCTTCACAGATGAGAAAACGGAGGCTCAGAGGGTTAGATGATGTTCCAGGATAAGGGGCTGAGCGGAGCAGGGCCTGACACTGGGTCTGTTTGACCCCACAGCCCATAAAGGCATGAAAGTCTGAGAGGCTATAAGCCAAACACAAGACACTCCTTGTCTCGGCTAGCCACACCCTCCTACCTACAGACTCTACTCAGGCAGCTCTACAGGAAGTTACAGGCAGAAGCTTCCAGATATTTCTTCCAAAATAGAATAGCAAGAGAATGGGGTCGGGAGGGATGACATTAAGGAGTAAAGAAGGGCCAACAGTCACTGAATTCCTTGTCTACACCTGGCCATATGCAAGCCACGGGGACACAAAAGTGACTATGAGAAAGTTCCTTCCCTCTAGGAATATGCAATCTCTTACAATTCAATTGGTGGGGGCGGAGGGGCGGGGCGGGGGGAGGAAAGGCCACCCAGCAGAAAAGGAGACAAAGGTTATCAGCAGACAAGTCACAGAAGCAGACATTTTCTTGCCTCGATGCATAGAAAAAGACTCTGGACCTCACTAGTAATCAAGGAAATGTTATTTAGAAGAGCAGGATACCATCTTTTCACTTAGAATGTCAAAAATTAAAAAGGTTGATAATACCTGTGGTAGACAGAATAATGGCCACCCAAAATGTCCACATCCTAATCCCTGGAACCTGTGAATATATTACCTTACATGGCAAAAGGGACTTTGCAGTTATGATTAAATTAAGGATCTTGAGATGGGGGGTTATCCTGGTTTATCCAGGTGGTCCCATGTAATCACAACCAAAAATAACAAAAACCAAACCCATTACCACTGAGTTGGCTCTGACACATGGCGACCCCATGTGTAGAACTGCTCCATAGGATTTTCTTGTATATAATCTCTATGGAAGCAGACTGCAAAGCCTTTCTCATGCAGCGCTGCTGGGTGAGTTTGAACCGTCAACCTTTAGGTTAGTAGTTGAGAACAAACCATTTGCGCCACCCAGGAACCTATGTCATCACAAGGGTGATTAAATATAGAAGGAGGAGGTCAAAGAGGAGGTCAGAGTGATGTAGCGTGAGAAATATTGACTGGTCGTTGCAAGCTTTGAAGATGGAAGGAGACAAGGAGCCTCTAGAAGCTGGAAGAGCCAAGAAAATGGACTCTTCGCTAGAGCCTCCAGACAGGAATGCAGTTCTTCTGATACCTTGATTTTAGCCCAGTGAGACCCACATCAGACTTCTGACTTACGAAACTACAAGATAAATTTGTGTTGTTGAGAGCCACTAAATCTGTGGTATTTTGTTACAGCAACAATAGGATACTAACGCAATGTCCGATGCTAGTAGAGTTTGAGGAAATGGGCATTGCCACATGCTTTGGGCATGATTTTTTTTTTAACTAGATTTTTTTTTTTTTTGGCAGACAATTGATTGGTATCAAGAATTTTTAAATGACTATATCCCCTGACCTAGTAATTTCCCATTTGGCGGCTGTCCTCAGAAATACTTGTCCATGTGAGCAAATAATGAATACAACAATATTCAAGACTGTATTTTTACATTATTTGTAATCTGGAAATACCTGAAATGTCTAACAAGAAGGGACTGGTTAACTCAATTATTGTAGTCATTTCATGGGGAAGCACTGCCATGCAGACATTAGGGAAGTGCTGTCATGCAGACGTTAAAAGAACGAGGTAGCTCTTTATGCAGTGATTTATAAAATACGTCATAAACTAAAATAAGTGGAAGAACCATATGGTCCCATTTTTGTAAAGTGTATTAACAATATGTATGATACATGCCTATGCCCAGCACAGCACGTGGCACATAATAGGCACGCGATAGATATGTACTGAATGGAGGAAATCACTTGAATGTTAAGCTGTGACAGACAGGCTAACAAAATGCTGATCGCTAGCAATGACTGGGGAACTGTTATGGATTGAAATTGTGTCCCCCCCAAAAAATATGTTGATGTCCTAACTCCTGTAGGTCTGAATGTGACCCTGATTGTAAATAGGGTTTTCTTTTGTTATGTTAATGAGGCCATCCTGGAGTAGGGTGGGTCCTAGACCTAATCTCTTCTCAGTGGTGTCTTATAAGAAGGGAAAACAGACACAGAGACACACACACAGTGGGGAAAGACCATGTGAAGATCCATCTACAAGCCAAGGAACGCCAAAGAATGCCGGGAGCTACAGAAGCTGAAGAGACAAGGATCTTCCCCTATCTCCAACAGAGAGAGTACAGCCCTGCCGATACTCTAAATTTGGACTCCTGGCTTCCCGAACTGTGCAACAATAAATTCCTGTTCTTTAAAGCCACCCACTTGTGGTGGTTCTGTTACAGCAGCAATAGGAAACTAAGACAGGAACCAAAGCAAAAACAGATAAATTCACTTAATTTATCACCCAAAAGTCCCTGTAGCCTTGGAATTTTCACTACGCACTTCCTTTTCCAGATTTTTAATTAAAAAATACAAGCAAAGACCCTTCCAGAGCCGATCTCTATGAGACACTGCTGTTCACAATTCTCCATCGAGTAAACTGCACGTTTATCCTTGGAAATATTGTTCTTTCCCTAACCTGGCTCCTATGCATGACAAAGCATTCAGTGCAAAACCACAGTAATGCAATTACCTTCTAGCTATGGAAAGAATTTTGGCATGCAACCTTGCCAAATACCATTGAAAAACTAATTACATTAAAGCTATTGGTTTCCTTCACTGACGTGTTATTTGCTACCTATAAGAGCTCTGATAGGTTCGTCTAATATGACTTTCCATCACGGAAGCTCAAGGACTTTCCTTCCTCGATTATGTGTGGTTGGGGCTCAGGCAGGCATCTACAGAGGGCTACGTTTGCTAGAATAGAGTCCACTCGCTGGAAACCTTGAGACTCTGGTGGTTAAGAGCACAAATTTTGAATCTTGGTTTTGCCTCTTAATAGCTGTATGACCTTAAAAATGGGGATAAAAACAGGACCAATTTTACAGCATCACTGTGTTGCATTAATGCTCTGTAAATGGTGGCCATAACAATGGTGGCCATAGCAATAGATAGCTATGTGTCTGCTCCAATCCATCCAATGCCTGATTGCCCCACGGAGCACCCCTGTCAGGGGGCCTGCAGTTGTCAAAGAAAGGCAGTTCTGAAAACTGGGGGGCCTGATGTTTCTACCAACAGCTCCACATCTCTATCCTTGGCAGTGGGGATGTAACATCTAGTCTGGACTTACCTATATCCAGAGTGTCACACAGGCGGGCAGTGGCTTGTATGCCTTCACCCACAGGAGTAAAGTTCCTGGGACGGGGTGGCCTCTCATTGTATGAAGACCAGGCATTCCATATGGTAAATGTTGCTAGTATTGAGCTTCTCCTGGGGACCCCTTCATGGGAGAAAGATGTGGCAGCCTAATTCCATAAAGGTTACAGCCTTGGAAACCCTATGGGGCAGTTCTACTCTGTTCTTTAGGGTTGCTATGAGTTGGAATCGACTCCACGGTCATGGGTTTGGCTTTTTGGTTTTGGGGACCCCTTAGTAATAGGGGGCAGGGTCCCACCTTTCCTGGTGTTAGAGACCTGAGGAAGAGGCCAGGTCCTGTAACCTTAAGCAGAACTGAGTGGATGGGAAGGGGGAGGACATGGGTTGGCACCCCCACGCAGAGCCAGGCACAGACTCACCTGGGAGCCATTGCGTTTCTGATGTTCTTGGTGTTCACTTCTCTGGTCCTCCCTCAGTTTTTATTTTCCGGTGTATCTTACCTGTGCTTAAGGGTTATGTTCACATTTGGGCCGGGGTTTTAAAGCAGCCTATGCACCGACAGGGCCCAGGATGGTTCCGGAGGAGGGGAGATATGAACTAAGAGGACTGTGAGGGAAAAATGAGGCTCGGCTGCTTCCCCATCTGAAGGGTGGAAAAGTTCTGGGTTTTGTTTTATGAACAGTGGTGCCTTACAGGGCCTCCTTCCTCTTAGACCTTAAGGACTAGAAGAGGCACTCTGTTCTACACGGAGGCTAAGTTAAAGATGTACCCAAGGCAGAAGACAGGTCCTTAGTCCGCACTGCAGAGCACGTGGGATGAGATGTCATGTGGGATACATGCTCTTCAGAGACGGCAACAGCAACCTTCCCATCCTGATGCAGAGCCCTGGTTTGGCAGAACCCACTACAGCCAGCCCGTCTGCACAAACTCTCTTTTCTCTCCTCAACACAGGTATTATCCCCACTTCACAGACGTGGAAACTGAGACTTAAGGCAAAGGATCTGCCCGAGGGTACTCAGATGGTCAGCTGTGGAGTTGAGACTCCAAGACTGTTGGTTGGACTTTAAAGACGGGGCTCTTCCACTTTCTCCTGGGAAGAACACTGTTCTTCTCTTCCTTCAGCGCCAACCAGTCTCCTCTCCCTCAGTCACGGCTTAGCGAAGCCTGTCTGGAGCAGGGCCCCTGCCCCCACACATCCTCGGGGACAGGAAGCAGGAACTCATGGCCAAGGCCATGGCCCTGGGTGTCTGGGCCTAACTGTCACTACAACCCATGACAGACGCCAGCTGCATGGGCTCAATGGGCTCCTCTCACATCCCGGCCACTCCCATCTGTCCCCGCTCCTCCCGCCCGTGCTGATGGAGTCTGACAAGCTGCCTAGCTGGCAACGGGAACTGAGACCATTCATAGCATCGTCTAGTGGTTGTCTGAGGAGGGAGCTATATTTAGAAAGCTGACAAGAGGGCCGACAGGGCTCCCTCTCAATGCTTGTGCAACAGATGCCGGCAGGAGGTGGGGCTGACGAGGAACACGGACTAGATCTGGCAGGGACACTGGGCCTGGAAACTTCTCTGGTGCTTAGACACTCATGAAATAGTGGAAAATGGCAAAGGAGCCGTCCTCTGTCTTTGATTTTCCAGTTTAGAGTTTATCAGAGGAGAGAGGATCTGAGGAGGCAGAAGCCAAAAGTAGGAGGGAAAAACCCAACAAATTCCTGTGAGGCTTTCCTAGGCATCTAAAAGTGGGGCCAGCGGGCACCTCGCTTCTTTGTAACCCTCCTGCTTGCGGCACCTCTGGTTCCCACCCTCCTCGGTAATCCCAGACGTTCTCGTGAGGCCCACAGGAGCAGGCCACCCCTCCAGGACTGGGGGGCCTCTCCTGGTCCAGAGCCTTCCACCACCTGAAACCTCGCTCGGCTCAGAGCTTTGCACACTGCAGCCAAAACCTGATAGGGCGGAGTGAACACTTACAGAATGCCTACTGTATGCACTCAAGCATAGCAATGATTGTGAGCATGGTGCAGGACTGGGCAGTGGCTCGTTCTACAGTACACAGGGTCGCTATGAGTCGGAATCGACTCCATGGCACCTGACAGCAACAACTGTATGCACTGCACACACGGCAGGCTTTACAGCGGCTCTCTAACCCTCACAGCCACCCTGTGCGGTCGACCATCGACCTTATAGTTTACCAGTATACGCTTGGCACACATTTGTTATCCGTAGAAGAATAAAAGGATGAATAAAACCATTAATCAATACCTATTTTGCAGAGGAGAAAACTGAGGCTCAGGGCCCAAGATCACATTCGATGGAGAAAAAGCTAAGACTTAGACCCTAATTGATCAGACCTTCCCTCCCAAGCACTCATTCTATCCACTGCACCCCTGTTTCCAACCTGCCCCAAAACAAGCAGGTGGCTCAAATCTCTTCTGTTTTGGGACATCCATACAAATGTAGCTTCTATTCCTGAACCTTCAGCATGACTGAGGAGGCCAATCGTGGAGGCAGGGAAGCATGGATGTACTTTGAAGGATGTTGAACTAAAGGAACCAAAACAGGATTCCCAGGCTGAGGCCAGGGTCAGTCAAGACATTCTGCGCTCTGGCAGCCCCACTGCCACACTCTGGTTACTTGAGGTTTGGGTGGGGCAGGTTGTCTGTGGATGGTCATTTGGGGGTAGGGGTGGGGCAGGTTGTCTGGATGGTCATTTGGGGGTGGGGCTGATTGTGGATGGTCATTTGGGGGTGAGAGGTGGGGCGGGTTGTCTGTGGATGGTCATTTAGGGGTGGGGGGTGGGGCAGGTTGTCTGTGGATGGTCATTTGGGGGTGGGGATGGGGCAGGTTGTCTGTGGATGGTCATTTCCTGGCCCCAGGAGTGGGGTGTTGGGCCAGGCCCTGAATGCTCCCAGGAAAGGCAGATGATACAATCTGCCACGGGGCTGTTCTGTGACCCCTGAGCAAAGATGGTCCATAGAAAGAAAAGCAACTGTCCTACAGAGAAGAACAAGCTGTGAGAGGAGAGTGATCAACCGTCCAGACAGCGGTGGGCAGGGTTGGGGCCCACCAGGGGTGTGGGGGGCCAGAGTGTGAGGCAGGAGGGGCTCGGGCGCTCTGGGAGGCCAGAGGCTGCCAGCTCTGCCTGCTGCCTGGGGACAGGGTCTACAAGGCGGGGGCCCTGGTGCAAGGTGCCTGGGGAAGTTAGAAATGGTGCTCCAAAGGGTAGTGGCAGGCAGCCTCCCCTTATTCCGTGAGATTTCCAAGTCAGACTTTCCCCATTCCTCAGAGTCCTTTTTTGACCTTTTAAACCAAGCCAATCTAGGATCCTGTAAAACGCACATGTGTCTCACGAACAGCAGGGCACCCCCAGCCCCTCCTGGATGCTACACTGGAAACTTCCAGCTAGCTCAGGGTTGGCAGGGCCCCAAACCTCACCAAGAGTTCTGGCCTGATCCGTGCTGCAGACACTGCCTCTCAGAAAAAGCCAGGCACGAGCCAGGAGCCTTGGTTCCGATGCCAGCTACTATTATTCTGAAGTGCCAACATCTGCAAAACTGTTGCTTCCACAGGGGCAGGGTATGCCGCCTGGGTCTCCTGGCGCAGATCCACCAATGCTTACTGCCCCAAGTCACACAGCCCCCAAGAAAACCAAACCAAACAAAACCCGTTGCCATCAAGTCGATTCCAACTCACAACGACCCTACAGGACAGAGTAGAACTGTCCCATAGAGTTTCCAAGGAGTGCCTGGTGGATATGAACTGCCAACCCTTCGGTTAGCAGCTGTATCACTTAACCACTAGACCACCATGAAAGAGAAAATCCCCAGCTGGGTTCAGCCCCCGGGTAGGGAGAACTCCCCACTCCCACCCCTTTAGTGCCCAGAGCATTCCAGAAATAGTCCTGGAGTTCTCTTTCCCCTCCTGCCCCTCTCCCCTCAACATAAACAGCCCCCAGACCCAGGTGCCTCCCTCTCCAACAGCCTCCGTGGGAGGCCCTCTGTACACCCACAAGTGTTCAGGGATGGACAGGGAGTGTTCCAGAGAAAAGCTTGTTCCCCCTTCCAGAGATGTCCTCCCGCTGCCAAGCCAGAAAGACGGCCAGCCTTCACTTACAGCCGACACAGCCAGAGCGGCATTCCCTCTGAAGAGCATAAACTCATTAAATTCTAAAGGAAATTTCTTCTTCATGTTCCTAAGTCGTCTTTAGTCAACTGAGTGCCTGTCAACCCAGTCTGGCTTGGAAGGAGTGAAGGGAGCCCTTCCTACCCTCTCCCCCACACACTCTTCGGGGTCCCTGGGTCTGCACAGCCTCCACCCCCATTCCAAAGGCAGACAGTGGGGGTGGAATCCCTGGGCCTTGCCTGGGTCTGTCCTTCATCATACATGCCTAGTACACAGTTAGTGCTCCATGTGCAGAAAATACGTGCCATTCAAGTTACCAGGAGCCTGGCAGGAACGGCAGGTCCAAAAGCATCAACAGTGTTACGAAGCCATGTCCTGCAGCCCTTCCAGGTCTCCCAATGTGAGGAGAGGACTCAGTCCTGGCCTCTCCCACCATCTCTTCGTTCAGGGTTACATAAGTCCCCTTAGTTTTGGGGCCCTCAATGTAGGGTTGCCAGATTTAGTAAATAAAAATACAGGACATTTGTATGATCTCACTTCTATGAAATACCTAGAATAGGTAAATGTATAGAGACCAAAGCCTATTAGTGGTTACTGGGGTTGGGGGTGGGGAGAGAAGAAGTCATTGCTTTAGGGCCACTGAGCTTCTGTTAAGGGTGATGGAAAAATTTGGAAATGGATACTGGCAATGGTTGTACAACATGATGAATTTAATTAATGTCACCAAATTGTACATGTAAAAATGTTGAAATGGCAGATTTTTTGTTTTACACACACACACACACACACACACACACACACATATATAGTTGTTAGTTGCCAGTGAGTCGATTCCAACTCATGGCAACCCCAGTTGTGCAGAGTAGAACTGCTCCACAGGGTTTTCAAGGCTGCGACCTTTCAGAAGTAGATTGCCAGGCCTGTCTCTTCACGACCCTCTAGACGAATTCAAACCACCAACCTTTTGGCTAGTAGTTGAGCGCTTAACCATTTGCGCTGCCCAGGGACTCCATTATATATATTAATTAACTAAAAAAACACAGGGTGTCCAGTGAAATTCGAATTTCAATGAATAATGTTTTAGTACAAAACTGAAAAAACCAAACCCACTGTCGTTGAGCAGATTCTGACTCACAGTGACCCTACAGGGACAGAGTAGAACTGCCCCATAGGGTTTCCAAGGAGTGGCCGGTGGATTCAAACTGCCAACCTTTTGGTTAGCAGATGAGCTCTTAACCACTACGCCACCAGGGCTCCTGTTTTAGCACGGGGGGAAAAAAAGACCAAACCCAATGCCATCGAGTCGATTCTAACTCATAGCGACCCTATAGTATAGTATGTTCCAAATATTGCATGGGACAGACTTATACTAAAATCTATTTGCTGTTTATCTGAAATTCAAATTTCACTGGGGTCCTGTCTTTTACCTGGCAATACTATCAACAGGGGAAGATTCAACAGGTGAGTTTCTTGGAAGAGAGAGTGAGGTTTGCCTTAGGCAGGAGGAGGACAAGGAGGAGAGGTCAAAAGAGCCAGCAACTACAGGAAGAGGAATGGCCTCAAAGACATCTGTGAAGATAAGCCAACGAGGACACAGGGAAGCTGCTCCAGACCTTGGGCCCGTGGCCAGGAGCAGGACTACCCAGCATTCCTTGGGAGGAGGCTGGGAAGTGCTGCCCCCACCCCCCTGCCACCCAGATTCTGCCTGAACATCAGCGAGTCTGTGAGAAGAGGCAGCTTCTGTCCTTGAAGGAAAGGCCTCTGGATTGTATATGACAATCAGGACTATAATCATGAAACAATTACAGTAATGATAGCTAACGCTTATAGCATGTTTTCTATGCGCCAGAGCTATCCTACATCCTAAGCAGTAAGTCATGTAGTCCTCACAATAACCCATGGAGAGAGGTATAATTATTATTCCTTCCTATTTTACAGATAAGGAAACTGAGGTACAGAAAGGTTAGGTAACTTGCTTTAAGTCACACAGCTAACAAGTGGTGGAGTGGGGATGTGGGCCCTGACCTGCTGCTCTTACACCGTGTTACACAGTCAATGAGGAGCCAGAACGTCTGCCCCAGGCCCACCTCTTGCACGGCCTTGTCTTCCAGCCCATCCTGCCCTCTGACAGCAAGCCTTTCTCGCGCAGGGAAGAGCAGCAACGTGATGGGGGGCAGAATCCCGATACAGCAAAAGGTACAGTTTCCCGCTGAAATAGTGAAAGTGAGAGCACGCTGAACTCCTCCCAGCCGCTCCGAGTTTTTGCATCAGCTCCGAGGCACGGCCCACCTCTATCTGTGTCCCCCGCACATCCCTCAGGAGCTCCAATTGTCCTCCTTCACATAGAGAAAATGCAGATTGGGGCTGGGTGGAGGCCTTCTCAGGAGTGGCCCCCCTCAGCAAATGCTATTTCTGTTCAGGCCCCACAGGCCCTACAGTTGCTGCAAACTCCAGGCCAGACAACCTCGCAGCACCGCAGTCCTTGGGCACAGCTCAGGGGGCCCCCAATACTGGGATGGCCTGCAGCCCCACATGTGACTCAGGAAGAGAAGCTTCCAGTAACGGGCAGAGAGCCAAGTTTTTGCCAGGTTCCCAGAAATTGAATCTGGACCTGGATCCCAGGAGAAGATGCTGAGCGCCTGAGAGGAACAAAGCCGGCTTCATTCCTTGCAAATCTACCCTCTTGAGAGGTCTTTATTCCTGCCCAGCTCCTGCTAGGGATAGAAAGTTGGGGTGGAAGGGTGGGGCTCTTAATGCATTGGTCCCAGCGCTGTGGTTTGGGGCTCACTCTCAGACTCGAACATAAGCGCAGGGGAGAGCTCTGTTGCCCTCACGGAGGCTCCCCACAGCCCCTGCTGAGGTCGCACCTCAATGTCTGCACAGCTATGGGAGCAAAGACACTGGTCTCCAGCTTCTGGCTTCTCTCCCCCTCCACCAGGCTCCTCACTGCAGTCTAAGTTGTTTTCCTAAAACACGAACTTGATTATGCATGTCCCTAATTATACATGTTTGGAAAGCTGCTCCAGCGGCAGGGCCTTCTACAACAATGAGCGTTGGACTAATTCAATCAAAACATAATGGGAGGAGACAGGCTGCCTTCCAGGCCCTGGGAACGTCAGCCTGCATCTGTGCTATTGGCATAATAAAACAATGTGACAAGAGCAGAGTGAGCAAAAACAGTGTGCCACCAGTGACCAAGGAGGGGGGCTGAGGTTCTGTCACTCGGGAACTCTCGGCTCTGGCTGCACCAGGCAGCACCTGGACACCCATGGAATAGTCCTCAACAATATCAACTCCCTTTGCTTAAACTCCCACTCACCCAGCAACCTTCAGACAATCGACCTGGCTGCCCCAGGACCTGACACTAGCAAGGAGAAGTCCTGGATGGGGTATCATTCCTGCCACTGAAAAGGGATGCTCCCCACCCCTGCAAATTAATAGCTTGGCTTTTGGTTTACACACTAGTGAGTTCTGAATGTAGTTAGCAAGAGGGCCGGGGATGTCCAGTCTCTGGATCGGCAGGGCTCCGGGGCCCCGGACTCCAGCAGATTCACCAAGTTTGTGAGTCCCCATGAAACCTTCACCCTGAGGACACTCTACCTGCACCTGCCTTTCTTTCTACCTTCCTTATCCACCAAACTGCATAGCATACAGGGCCCTTTACTGTCAGTTCCTGACCTGCTTTCCAGCATGCCTTGCAGACCTCCCTCCCCACGAATGCTAAGACCCAGAATTTGGTCCATGCTTCAGAATGCTCTTACCTCCCTTGTCTGCCAACAGCCCCTTATTCATCTTTAAGGTCCAGCTCAAATGTCTCCTCTTTACGAAGCCTTTCCTGACTAGCGTCTCTCTCCCTGGTGTTCCCCCAGCCCTCAGTGTCCACCTTGGGAATGCTGGATGAAGAGGAATGCTTTGGGGCTCAAAGGGCCCACAGGCATTTATAAGACTTGCCAAGACTCACACTGGGAAAGCCACGAGTTAGGGTGGGAGGGCTGCGAGTGTCCACAATCTGCTTTTCTCTTTGAGGTGGGACCTCGTCCAGCCAGCAGCCAAAGTGATCCTGCTCACTAGTGCCTCAGGCCAAGCCAAGGTGAGCAGAGCCAGAGCATGTTCCCTCAGTGCCCTTCCCTATCCCCAAACCCCCGAGACCTGGACTTCAATCGTGGGCCTCTTCTCCCCTGGAGCAGTTACAGCATCTTTGCATGCAGGGATTGGCTCTGAAAATAGAAAGCGGAAGGAGACCGGAAGGGCAGCGTGCTCCCCACCCCCCGCATCCAATCATTCCATCCCCACCCTAGAAAGGCTTCAGGGGGAAGCCACAGCTTTGTATCTCTATCCTCAGGAAACTCCTTACGCAAAGTGAAAAAAAAAAACAAACCCCTTACCATCGAGTATATTCAAACTCATAGTGACCCTATAGGATACAGTAGGACTGCCTCACAAGGTTTCCAAGGAGTGGCTAGTGGATTCAAACTGCCGACCTTTTGGTTAGCAGCCAAATGCTTAATCACTGCACCACCAGACCCCTCTCCTTGTACAGGCCCTAATGAAATCACCTTTCTTCCCAACAAAACAATTAATCAAATTAAGCTTAGTCACATCCACATTAATTACTGGCACCTGGCTAAGTATGGTATTGTCCACATAATTAATTGAATGATTCCTTCATTCAAGGCAAAGAATAACGGGTAAGATGAAGGATAGGAACAGGGTAGGTTTCAGGGACAGAGTGAAAGTGTCTGTCTCCTTGAACTGTTCAGTAATTACAAAAAGCTAAATAGGTTCTGAGAGTTTTCTTACTGCTCAGTTACATTCTGGTTAAGTTCAGGACACTCCCTGGGTCACTGAGGATGGATGGAGTTTCTCCATATTTACTTACTTGGTTTCTTGTTTATTCTTTCATGTGAGTCAGAGAGCTGACTCAGTGTAACCCAATCCCTTAAAATTGTTTTCCTTTGCCTTGGGAAGAAAGTAATAAATGTGTCATGTCTCTACACACTCTTAGCTCTTGGAGAGAGTGCCTATACACAATCTAGTTTCTCAAAGTGTACTGATTTGGAGACTCAGCCCCTAGGTATGTGTAACTCAAGAGAACTGTGGGGCGATGACTAGGTCATCTTTCTTATCTTCTTTGGCACAAATGGTTTGTGCTCCTCTCCTAACCTAAAGGTTGGTGGTTGGAACCCACCCAGCAGCACCACAGAAGAAAGGCCTGGCAATCTGCTTCCATAAAGATTAAACTCAAAATCAGACCAAACCCATTGCCACTGAGGTGATTCCAATTACTAGCAACCCTACAGGACAGAGAAGAACCCCACAGGGTTTCCAAGGCTGTAAATCTTTAGGGAAGCAGAATGCCGTATCTTTCTCCCGTAGAGCAGCTAGGGGGTTCGAACCACTGACCTTTTGGATAGCAGCCAAGCACTTAACCACTGCACCACTGGGGCTCCCAAGAAAACCCTATATGGAGCAGTTCTACTCTGTAACACATGGGGTTGCTATGAGTCAGAATCAACTCAATGGCAAAAGGTTCTGGGTTGGTTTTGTCCATCCCAACAGCCTTCAATAGGACAGGGCAAGTCTTCTCTGAGGAAGAACAAGGCTCTGGGGCAGGGCCAGATTACACAAAAAGCAAGGTATGCACGGGCCTAATTGTGCCTTTCCACCAATCCGCAGTGCACAATGTCACCTGTCCACCACCACATCAGCGACGTAGTGAAACCCATGTGAAATTGCAACTAAATACAATTAAGCACGTGTGTACCTTACTCAATGCAAGCCAGTGCATACTGTGTTTACTGGTTAATCTGCCCCTGCTCTGGGGCCTGACACATCAAAATCTCCAGCTGGACATCATGCCCTGCAACCTCACGTTGAGCTGCTGGTGAAACAGGCCTTAGAGGGAGAAGAAGGTCAGGAGACTCTTCAGGAGGCAATTCAGGCTGCCAAGCTGCAGCCAAAGGCCCTGGTCCTTCACCGAGGAAGACTGGCATTCGCTGGAGTGAGCAGAGCCTTACAGGAGTCCCACCTGGGCTTTGTTATCAGTGTCAAACTGCAGACCCCAGCTGCAATGGAACCCAGCTCCAGCACTTTCAAGCTCCCCCACAATGCTGGTGATCAAAATTTTCTCAAACTTCAGTTTCCTGGGAATGGTTCTTCACCATCCTTAGAATTCAAAGGCCCTGGAGGCTGGAATTACTCAGGGAAGCTGGGGTTAAGTCCTGTCTACGATGGGTGAGGATTTCACTCCTGGGAATGCAACCTACAGATCCCCCTCAACAACTCTGCCTCTGCCTGCGAGGCTGTGTCTGTACCTGAACGACTAAGAGGCCCTAGTGTGGCCCCTGGCCACTGGCCTTTTTTAGAACAGAGGGTCTTAACCTTTTTTTGTGCCACAGATCCCTTTTGCAGCCAGGTGAGGCCTGTGGATCCCATCTCAGAATGACGCATTTAGAGGCATAAAGGAAAATACACACGATTACCAAGGAAAATGACTGCACTGAAATACAATTGTCAAAGTATTTTGAGGTACAAACTTTTATGTGCTTCTTTATTAACACACTGGATGGTAAGATCTAGTGGTGGGTCTGACAACTAAGTTTTCAAGCAGTGAGGAGCATAAACGCTATTTTGAGATATCTGCAACAATAGTAGGAGAATATACAAATAGCTGTGATTGCCATTGATAACAAAGGTACTGCTAAGAATACTATGATTTGTTGCCTACACTCAAGAGGGAAGGAAGTGCTTGATTTATTTAAAAGTTAGTAAAAATACAGATACATTTTCCCCCACGAATTCTATCCAGGTTAAGAAGGTGACTCTGATATGTACTCAACGTTAAGAACCACTGCTTTAAGGCCTCCAATCTATCATCCTCTTCTAAAATTACCTCCCAGAGGTTTTTTTGGGTTTCCTTAAAAAAAAAAAGATGAAGAAAATATAAAACAAAACAAAAACAAAGTTGTTTTCCTCTGTGAAGTCACTTCCCCAACCTAGTGCCAGGGCCATGGGCAGGGGAACCAGCCTGGCTTCACACTGGGCCTCTAATGAGCTTCCAAACCCCGCAGCTCTGGCCCCTTTCCTGCCCTTAGCAATTATTCCCACCCCTCCCCCCCAACATAACCCACAAAATTCTTCCACAGTGAGCACTCAAAAGGAGGCTTCTGGAATTTAAAAATTTTTCAGGTTGAACCACTTAGGTTAATGAACCTGGGAAAAAAGCCTTAATACTCTTCAGCTGTGGAAAAACATAGGGTTTGAACTCATTTTGCTCGTGAGAAGCCGCGTCTTAGTTTGCTTCACCTTTGTGGGATGGCAGGGAACATGGAAAGTTTCAGCTCTAAGGGAAGGTGGTCTGGGCACATCCAGATTTCCTGCCACAGACACCCTGCAGCACTCATTCTCGTGGACACTTGTGTGCAGGGGCACCAAGTTAATCCAGCCGCACCACAGGGGCTGCTCCAGCTCTCCAAGTCAGAGATGCAAGCCAAGGGCTAAGAAAAGGATCCACTCCCGCCACCGTGAGCTTCCCACGGTGGGCTTCCTTCCTTAGTTCTTGCTGAATGAGCCTGGGTGAGTCATTTAACCTTGCTGGGCTTCAGTTTCCTTGTCTGTAAAATGGGGGATGATAAAACCTAAACAATGACACTGCTATAGAAGACTGAAGGTGGTGAGTGTGCCCACATATCATGGCATGTAGCAGGTGTCCAGTAACTGTTAGTGACCTTCCCATCTGACCCTTTGCAAGGCAGTGTTGTACAGTAGAAGGAGTTTAGGCTTTGGAGCTAGGCAGACTTATTTCCAAATCTCAACTCTGCCACTTACCAGCTATGTGATCTTGGCAAATCACTTACCCTCTCTGTGCTTTAACTTCTTTCTCTTTAAAATGGACTAGTACTCCCTGCTTTGGGTGAGTTTTGGTAAAGATTAAGTAGCTTACATGAATTGGCCCCAAACAGTGCCTGGCTCATAGTAGGTGCTCAATTAATGTTAGTTATCTTTCCTTTCTCTCACCCTCCAAATCCCAGGAAAGTTGTTAAGAGAAGAGCAGCAGCTCTGAGGCTGCACGTAGTGTGACTACTGGCTTTTGATTTGGCCTTTCTGCTACGGGATGCATGTTCCCTCTGGGGGAAGGAGGTCCCTGTAGATATCACAGGGAAAATCAGGACTCTGGAAGCAACGGAAAAAGCAAAAGCGTGCCTGAGTAGACAAACATGTGCATGTAGGTCTGAGCCTAGGTCCTGCTGCTCCCCTGGTCTGAGAAGGATGCAGTCTACTGGCCTCTGCCAGCCTTAAGCTGCCTGGGGAGCCACTGGCCTCAGGAGCAGGCTCTCCTCCATCTGTGAGCCCAAGATGCTTTTCATCCTGACCACTACTCACGGGGCAGCGGGGCTCGGTGCCTTTTGTACCTGCTTCCCCTTCTGGGAGGCCTTCAATTATGAGAATATGGAAAATGCAGGCTGTTTTCCCTGTGGCTGTATTTTCCACTTCACATTAAAATGCCAGCGGCCAATCTCTTCAGACACGGGTGTGTGCCACCCACTTAAAATATCCTGGTTTAGAACATTCCTCTTCAATGTCAGCAAGTCTGATAACCAGTCAATGTCCAGAGCAAAAGAAAGTGGGTGCGAGATTCCTCCATTCCCTAACCCCCCTCCCATAATCTCCCCTCCTGGTGACCCCAAGGGCTCTACCATCCCCGGGAGGGGAAGATCCCTATGTTTATGTCCACAGGGTTGTCCTTTTGTGATTTTTGGGTTTTCATTTTGGGCATGGGGAGGGAGGCTTCTCAATGACTCTTGATATAAATCACACAAGCTGTCACCATGTAATGGAAGGTAGGTAACAACCTCTTCCAAACCACCCAGAATCATGGCTGCAAATTTCCATGACATTTTTTCTAGCAGAAATGTATCTTCTTATTGCAATGGTCAAAACTTATATCTGAGTTCATATTCCAGTTCTACTATTTAACTTCTCTAAACCCCAGTGTCTTCATCTGTAAAATAATAACTACTTCACAGTATTTTCCCAAAAAACCCAAACCCACTACCATCGAGTCGATTTTAACTCAGAGCAACCCTACAGGACACAGTAGAACTGCCCCATAGGGTTTCCGAGGCTGTAAATCTTCACAGAAGCAGACAGCCACATCTTTCAAATCACCAACCTTTTGGTTAGCAGCTGAGCATTTAACCACTGTGCCACCACGGCTCCTTCCACGTTATTTTAAGGATTAGAAAATAAAACGTGTAAAAACACTTAGCATATAGCCTGTTCAGTAATGTAGATGAATGAATGAAGGGAAGAAAAGGATCATACTTGCAACTCTTTGCTGAGTCTTGTCTACAAGAGCTTTTATTTCTGCTTATGTTCCTCAATTTAACCCTTTGTCACCCAGCTTTCATCCATTAATTCGTTCTACATGTTTACTGGTCACATACCTTGAGTTAGACATGATCCTAAGCCCTAGGGATACAGAGGTGAACGTGCAGCCCAAGTCCTGGCCTCACGGAGCTCACAGAAGTGTCTCCCAGCTGCCACATTATGAACTTCTGATTTGCTCTCTGGGTTTGAGACAACTCTTTCCCCATTAAGCTTCCCAGTCTTTCTCAGCATCAGGCAGCCCATCTTTCCTATCACTAATCTTCTGAGACATCACAAAAAAGGTGGCAGCTTCTCTGAGCTTGCAGAAACAAGACACCCCAGGTCCATAGTGTATTAAAAACCAAACTGAACTGGAAATGAGTTCCCAGCTATGATAGTTGCATAATTTGTAGCAAAATCATGGCCTCTTCCTCTCCTCCCTCCACCTCTGTTTCCTCATCTATATAATGAGAAGCTTGGCCTGGAGCAGGGATGGGAAATGGGTTTCAAATATAGTCCTTTCCCAAATGATTGTCAGTGGCTGCTTAAAGTGTTATGTTGCCTCAAGTTCTGAGGCTCTATCTGGGCTCATCAAGAAATAACTCTGCAATTGATTAGCAATGTCTGTCATGGCATGCCAGTTGCTGTTGCATCGACTCACGGAGAGCCAATGTGTCAGAGTAGAACTGTGCTCCATAGGGTTTTCAATGGCTGATTTTTCATAAGTAGATCACCAGGCTTTTCTTCCAAAGCACCTCTGGGTGAACTTGAACCTCCAGCCTTTCCATTAGCAGTGGAGTGGTACAGACAGGGGAAACATGTATGCCAAATGTTTTTAATCCCTGATCTAGAGTTGCTCTATAACCAAAACCAAACCAAACCCACTGCCAGAGTCAGTTCCGATTCATAGTGACCCTACAGCACAGAGTAGAACTGTCCCATAGGGTTTCCAAGGCTGTAAATCTTCATGGAAGCAGACTGCCACATCTTTCTCCCACAGAGCGGCTGGTGGGTTCAAACTGCTTACCTTTCTGTTAGCAGCCAAGCGCTTAACCACTGTGCCACCAGGGCTCCTATGGGTTGCTCTATAGACTCTGTGAATTCTGCTATTAATAATCCTGTGACTCAGTGAAATACTGCTTCACTTTATCTCTGGGACAAGGCCTGACTTCATACACAACAGCTTTTATTGTCTGTTTGGTCTAGTACCTTAGCCACTATCACTTTTCAGGAACTTCTCAGTTATAGTTTAAAATGATAGCAACCTTACAACAAAATAAACATATTTACTGGTTTATCTCACTCATAATTCAGTAAATTACTGCTTCCTACCCCAAAAGGGTCCAGGAAATTAGGTCAGAAAGGAGAAATTACATTTACTGAACATCTATTAGGTGTCGGGTACTTTACCATTGTCTCCTACTTCTAAATATCCTTCAGGAGTCACTAAATCCTCCTTTCGCAGAGCAGAAACCAGTGCTGAGGGCAGTGAGGTAAGCTGCCCAAGGAGCAGGGATTTCACCTGTGCTGGTTCTGACGCCAATGCCCTTTCCACTGCACTATTCCCCACAAGTCCCTGGGTGGCGCAAATGGTTAAGTGCTGGTCTAGTAACTGAAAGGTCAGCAGTTCAAACCCACCCAAAGGCTCCTTGGCAGTAAGGCCTGGTGATCTGCTTCTGAAAGGTCACAGCCTTGAAAACCCGATGGAGCAGTTCTACTCTGCACACCTGGGGTCAGAATCAACTCGACAGCAACTAACAACGGTGCTCCCCTAAAATATAACCAAACGTTTTATTTATTCTTTCTTTCCCTTCAAAGAGGTGGAGGTGAAAAATGAAACTGACCGGAGGTCTAGACAGAACAATGTGATCTGGGCAAACATTTAGATGACTCAGTCCCCATCCATCATTTCTCCTACTGGGGATGCAATCAAGAGAAGAGCTATCCTGCGTAATTTAGAAGGTCAGCTCAACTTATGAGATTTGGTACATGACTGTGAAGTACATGAGAGGCATGAGAGCATTAACGCTCTCTGCACCACCGCCACCCCCGCATGGAGTCCCTGGGTGGCGCGAACGGTTAAGCGCTGGACTACTAACCAAAAGGTTGGCAGTTCAAACTCACCCAGAGGCGCCTCAGAAGACAGACCTGGCGCTCTGCTTCCGAAAGGTCACAGCCTTGAAAACCTATGCAGAGAGATCTATTCTGCACACATGGGGGGTCACTATGAGTCAGAACTGACTCAGTGGCAGCTGTTTTGGTCTGGTTTTCTGCACCCCTCTACCCACTGTCCTGACCCAGTTCTCTTCCACATTCCCTGCCTGACCAGGAGGAGAGGACATAAAACAAGGCCTCTGCTGGCACTGTCCTCCAGCCACCCTCCCAGAAGCCCCTCCCTACCAGTGGTGGGATATAAAAAACCACCACCCAACCCTCTCCCGGGAACCTGAGGCCCCCATCTGAGCCACATAGGAATCTGGAGTGTCTAACAGAAAAGTAAGAGGCCCCTAAAGCCTCTAGGAATTATTTTAGGAGACCATAGCAGGTGAGGAGGGGTGGGCAACCTCTTAAAGGAAGGCATGGAGAGACCTAGATTGATGAAGGGTCAAGAAAAATCACATCTTTGGATCCTAAAGATGAACTCTCCGAGATGCTGCCTGAGCCTTCACAGACCCAGGCCTGGGGGAGTTTTCAGCATGTTAGCTAGAGACCAGGGTCATGCTGGGAGAACTTCCTGTCAGGGAGGTCAGTTATACCTCAAAGACGCCCCCTAAAGACTAGCTGTCACACTGCAGAGGAAACCATTGGAACCATAGATGGCAAAGGCACTGCCTTGCCCATAGCAGCAGAAACCAGGAATTTCTGGATAGCCCTTCAGCTCAGATTGGGCCCTTGAGTCCCCTAGTGCCTACAGTCATGAAAACCAAGGGGCAGAAATAGGTTCCATTAAGAACATGAGTTTTGGAATCAGTAAGACCTGAGTCATTTTTTCTTTTCTTACTGACTCTGCCACCTACTAACTCTTGTTTGTATTAAGTTCTCTGAGCTTCAGTTACTTCACCTATGTTGTTGTTAATTACTGTCAAGTTGATTCTGACTCATGGCGACCCTATATGTACAGAGCAGAACTGCTTCAAAGGGGTTTCAAGGCTGTGGCCTTTCAGAAGCAGATCGCCAGGCCTTATTTCCGAGGCACCTCTGGGTGGGTTTGAACCACCAACTTTTCAGTTAATAGTCCAGTGCTTAACCATTTATACCAACCAAGGACTCTTACTTCAGCTATAAATGGGGTGAATAAGGGTAACTTCCTTGTATGGCTGTGGTGTGGTTTGTGTGAAGGGATGCTGGTCAAGGCCTGAGCACAGGGGTGGCACACAGCAAAACCCATACCAAGCCAAACTAAACCCATTGCCGTCGAGTCGATTCCGACTCCTAGCGACCCTATAGGACAGAGCAGAGCTACCCCACGGGGTTTCCACGGAGCGGCTGGTAGATTTGAACTGCCGACTTTTTGGTTGGTAGCCGAGCTCTTAATCACTGCGCCACCAGGGCACACAGCCAGGGCTTCATAAATGGCAGCTCTTACCTTCATCATCATCATTTCCATTATTGTCATTATGGCTATTCATTACTACTGAGCACTCAATCACATCACAGCACCAACTGGTTGGTCTGACGTGTTACCAAGATTTACTTGGGGAGATGAGGAAGGGCTTTGTTGTGGATTGAATTATGTCCCCCAAAAAATGTGTGTATCAATTTGGC
>NW_004443942.1:4180378-4215590 GCF_000243295.1 Trichechus manatus latirostris
GAGAAGCTCCTAGTCCGGGGGAACACTGATGAGAAGGCCGAGAGAGAGAAAGCCTTCCCCTGGAGCTGACGCCCTGAATTTGGACTTTTAGCCTACTTTACGGTAAGGAAATAAACTTCACTTTGTTAAAGCCATCCACTTGTAGTATTTCTGTTGTAGCAGCACTAGATGACTAAGACAGGCTTCAAGTGCCAAGCCAAGGAGTTAGGTAGGCATACATGCTGAGTTAGGAATATATCTTGCATCTGAAAATGTGAAATAGGTGGATTTGGGAAGAGAGTGGTTCATCTGGTCACTTTCTGAGTCATAGTGACTAAATAAAGGAATACTGGGGAATACAGTGTGGCTCTTGATATAATTTAAAAACGAAACAAAAAAGGATTCATGAGCTTTGGTTGAGTTTTTCAGAATGATGCCAGAGGGCAAGGAAGGGTGAGGGCCACATATCTTACAATCAGGATGCAAATGCCCCTGGTGAATGCTGTCCAGGCTGTTCTGGAACAATTCCTGGAGCCCTGATAGCAGTGGACACTAGCACACCTGCATGGAGGAGCTATTCAGCCCCTGACATGCTGAGGCTACTCAGAAACCAAAGAGATCAGCCTGCTCTACACTGTCAGCCTAATGAGATTTCAAGTTCAATCACTGTCACTTGTCTGGCTACTGGCACCAATCAAAAGCAGAGTGCTCCATTTCTAAGTAAAAGTTTCCAGATTTCAAGCCCTGAAGCCAAGTTTTTTTTAACAGGGCACAGGCTTTGCAGCCCATAGGTGACCCAGGCCTTGAGCTTCAGCAGGATTAGGCAAAGCCTTGCCCGCCGCCAATGTCTCTGCTGTGCAAACCACGTGCTCCTGGCTCTTTCCCCTGAGGACTGAGTGGAGCCTCAATACAGTATACAGTACAGGGCATGTTAAAGAATTTCAGATGTAAGATATATTCCTAACTCAGCATGTACGCCTAACTCCTTGGCTTGGCACTCAAAGCCCTTCCTCATCTCCCCAGCTTCACCTGCTGGTCCCCTAAATACACCTCAGTGTTCTTCAAACATGTTCTTGTTCCTCATGCCTCCTTGACTTTGGACAAGGACTGCTTCTACAAGAAATGCTCTTCCTCCTCACAACCGAGAATTCCTCAACATCATTCAAAATGCAGCTCAATAGCCCTCCCCCAGGTAGCCTGTCAAGAAGCGTGAAGGGTCAGATTTTACCCTACTTGCAAGCTAACAAGTTAGCCTTCCACCATTTCATGGATGCTGGCAGAAGACATGAGGCTCCTGGGTCAGAGACATAGGACTTTACTACTCACTGTACAGAAGCAGCAGCAGTTTTATGTTTATGTCAGTTCCCCTTGCCCCAGCCCCCTACCCCCCAAATCTTGCAGGGGCAATGAGGAAGGGCACAGGTGGATACTACATGGGCACAGCTGAGGGAATTCAAGCTTAGAGAATATAGACATTTTATAATGGACTGCAAGCAAACCTGCCCTCTGCCAGTAAGTAAGATACTGTATCTTCCAAATCTGTTTTCTATACCACTATCCTTGAAAAGATAGTCTGGAACAAAAGGGCAATTACTGCCTCTGCTTTTAAAATGAGCAGAAATGTGAGGGACCCAAGAAGAACTGTCTCTCAACCAAGGCTTCCCTGGCTACCTGATCTGCACTTATGTGCCCTGTACAACCTCTGTCTTACGAATTTTAAAACCATATTCTATTTATCTGTTTATTTTTTGGTCCACTATTAGCCTGGGAAGGTCCCTGGACGTGCAAATGATTTGCTCTTGGCTACTAACGGAAAGGTAGACTGTTTAAGCCTACCCAGTGGTGCCACAGAAGAAAGGCCTGGTGATCTGCTTCCGTAAGATTATAGCCAAGAAAGCCCTATAAAGCAGTTCTACTCTGTGACACATAAGGTTTCCATGAGTCAGAATCAACTCCATAGCAAGGGGTTTGTTTTTTTTTGTTTTTGTTTTGGCTATTAACCTGAGAGGGGAGTGCTTTGATTTTAGGGACTGTCTTACATTTATCTGTCTAGCACAAGGTAAGTGTTCAATTCATGTGCAAAATGAACGAGTGAACTGAATAATACTGGGAATTCTGATAGCTATGGCTTGAGGGCAAGCAAATAATAATAACAATGTCTGACATTTATTGATGGCTTGCTCTTGTGTTCTAGGCATTGTGCGGTATGCTTTACCCGGATTTTATTTAAAATCCTCCTCAGAGTCCTATGTGACAGGTACTTTTATTAAGCCCATTTTACATATGGGGAAACTAAGGCTTAGAAAAGTTAAAGAACTTGTCCCAAAGTGACAAAGCTAATAAGCAATGGAGCTGCAATTTGAACTGATCTGCCTGAGCCCAAGCGCTTTACTACACCACTGAAGTGATCTACCAGAAGGTGTTAGCCGTTCGTTCGGAGTGTTTATGGAGGTGGGGGCAGGGAGGAGGAAGCTCCTGTCTTTTTTGTAGTTAGTGGGGTGGAGGCATGTCACTATCACCTATTCCCCTGTGTGACTCACAGCCCATCAGGAATCCCACATTAACACTGACAGCTCACAGTTCTGCTGGAACTTCACACCTTCGTAATCTGCCCACACTGGGGCAGATGGTGTTTGGTCTTTGGAACAGCCTGGAATGTGAAACTGATGAGCTAAATTTGAGAACACTATATTTGTTCTGTAGTCCTGGTGGTACAGTGATTAAGAGCTGGGCTGCTAACCAAAAGGTCGGCAGTTTGAATCCATCAGCCACTCCTTGGGAACCCTATGGAGCAGTTCTACTCTGTCCTATAGGGTTACTATGAGTCAGAATCGACTCGATGGCAACGGGTTTGATTTTTGTTTTTTGTTTTGGTGATATTTGCTACAAGGAGCTCTGGTGGCACAGTAGTTAAACACACGGCTGCTAACAAGGTCAGAGATTCGAACCCACCACGTGGAGGTTCAAACGCACTCTACAGGAGAAAGATGTGGCAGTCTGCTTCCATAAAGATTACAGCCTAGGAAACCCTATAGGGCAGTTTTACTCTGTCCTATAGGCTCATTATGAGTCAAAATCGACTGGACAGCCACAGGTTTTTTCTGGTTTATATTTGCTACATCATACAATTCTCAGAGAGCCACCCACCTTGACCTTAATAATCATCAAAGAAATGTAAACAAAAAGATTTTTTTTCCTTGCTTATCAGATAAACACCCACTGTAATACCCATTGTAGGTGAGGGTTGGTGAGATACAGTCTCAGAAACTGCTGCTAAGAGTATAAATTACTACAGCCTTTCTGGAGGAAAACTTAGGAATAGCTCTCAAAATTTGAAATATGCACACCTTTTGGTTTAGCAGTTTTATTCCTAGGATTTACACAATGAAACTATAGGCACAATCATTCAAAAACACAGATAGATGTTTAGTCCAAAAGTAAATAATTCACAAGCCCTTTGTAAAATATTAAGCAAATACAGAAATCTATAAAGGAAAATTCTCTCCAAATTTCAATTCCTCCAGAAATATCTACTATTAATGATTTTGGTATGTATTTTGCCATGCTTTTTTTATACATACGGTTTTTTTCTAAAAATGAGATTATATTTTATATGCTGTTCTGTAATTCTTTTTTTTTTTTTACTTAACATTTTACTGAAGATATTGTTTTACACCAACTTATATGAAACCTATATGAAACTCATTATTAACTTCATAATATTTTGATTTTGGATGTAGAATCATTTATATTTAATGGATTCTTTCTTTATGGGTACTTTGGTTGAGGAGAGCACAGCTTAATATAGCCAGGTTGTAGCTCAAAAAATACTGCACACCCCTGAAAAATTGCTCACCCACATCTTTATTTGGGAATTGTTAACTCATTTACCATAATGATTCAGGGTTCTTCAATTTTCCCTATAATTTTTTTTCCTACTGGATTAAGGTAAGAGGGTTTTACATCCAGCCAGAAACCACAAAGCCAACTCAAAATATAAATCCGGAAACATAAATGCACCCACCCAAACTCTCTGTGTGGCTACGTTGCTGTTGCTGTTGTGTGCTGTCGTGTTGATTTCAAATCATAGAGACTCAAACTGGAGGGTTTCCTAGGCTGTAATCTTTACAGGAGCAAATCGACAGGTCTTTTCTCCAATGGAGCCACTGGTGGGTTTGAATGGTCGACTTTGCGGTTAGCAGCCGAGCACTTTAACCACTGCACCACCAGGGCTCCTATTTGTCTGGCTATACGACTGTGGAAGTGTACCTTCACACAAGACTACCTCATCATTTGTAGGACCACAGTATTCTTTTCTGTAGAAACCTGTATACACCCAGTATACAACTTGGGGCTCCAGCATGGGATTGTCAGCGCCTGACCATCACCTACCAGCCTTGTCGTTCATTACGGCCCCGTCTGTCCTCTGTCTATATCCCCAACACCGTCATACCCAGACACATATGACGTGCAAGGACAGGAACAACAGAGTGAGTCAACCTTCAGTCTAGTAGCACACAGCTTCTGGCAAAGCGAATTACTCAGATAGGTCACTAGAGAATGACATCAGCCCAAGGCTACAAAATTTTAGGGGAAAGAGGCCCATGGAGGTCTTAAACATATTCTCAGCTTCCAGTCAAATTCCAATCTATTTGCAGGATACCAGGCAAGAAGCCAATAAGAAGCCAGTTTTAATTACTGTTCAGTAATAATGAACCTTACACAAAGGACTTTAATAAATCTTGCCTTAGTGGAGTCTCACCCAATCTTGTGAAACAGCAAGGATTATAGCCTCATTTGATAGATGAGGAAACTGAATCATTGAGAGCAGCGTTTGTAAGGGTCAGGGCAGAGTGTGAACCCAGGTTGGCTTCACACCTTGTTCAGACTTCTTCAATCTGCCCAAGACTGACAGAAGGGGAAGGGCTGCATTTCCTGGGGCATCACCTTTGCAGTACCCCCAAGCAGTAGGACTTCCAGGAGGTAGGTCCTTTGGGAACGGACAGTCTCTCTAGTGGGCCTGCACGTTCCCCTGATGGATTTCCCTTAAAATAAACCCCGAACGTTTTGTTATCACGGTACCTTCTGAAATTTCACTAAATTGACAGGCTCCAGCATCAGAAACCAGGACACACGAAGAAAACAAAGCCAGCACCTGCCTATCTATACTCTGTGATGAATGAACAAGTCAGGGCAAGGGAGAACTTGAGGCCTAATGGAGAAAGAGGTCATTCAACCCACTTTCTCCTTCCGCATTCTTGGTTTGGCCTCTCTGGGCTTTGAGGTGATAGGATGCTTACTGCTTGATGGGAAACAAAGAAACACCGTTGAAAAGTTCAGCCATAGTTTGACATCCCACCTCCCCCAGGCTTTAGCACAAATAACAGACAAAGTAATCATGCAACAGAGAAGACATTTGGTTTCACATTTGTTGTAGAGAATTCCACAGTCGAAAGAGCTCTGTCAGCACTGATCATTTTTTGGGACAAGGAAGTTTCTGGGTTACTCAAATCTCTGCTACCTGGACATGTCTGGTAGTAAAATTTGTCTACCTGTGGCCTCAGAAGTTTTGAGCAGCATCTTGGAGTTGGTTGTATGTGATCGAATTTGTAGGTTCAAACTAGGTATGTTCTGGTGGAAAAACAAAGTGACCCACTCTTTTATGTCTTATTCTAATGTGAAAACAGAAAGACAACAAATGCAGGATGTGCAAAGCTTTGTAGCCATGAACTGTAATTAGAGGACATGACCCTTCAAAATGGTGCCTTGGCTAATTGGCCCAGACTCTTCATATTTGGGAACACAGCTATAGAAATAAACATTTTCCATTTACGCATAATGGTTTGTTTTCTCTGTAGCTTTCCTGCACAAAAGTAGCATAACATCAGTCAGCCTAACCACTGGCCTGTGAAGTGGGGCAGGCTGAGGGCTCTACACAAAAGCCTCCCCACAAAGACATCATACCACATAACCATCAGCTGATGCACCCAGGTGAAAGAACAAGCCACAATGTCCTTTTCCCCTTTCATATTTGAATGTAAAAACAGACTGATCTCTTGAACATAACGTGCTAAATTTTCTAGACAGGCATATATTACTCTCTGTAACTCTCCATGAGCCTTCTCAGGTTACCATACATATTAATACACATACCAGCATTGGAAGAAAGAAAAATATGAGGCGCTTGGTGATGATTTTTAACTGAATTCATCTGTGAATTTTAAGTCCTGAAAATGTAGCCCGTTTATGATATTTTAAGGTTCAAACAGCATATGATTTTGTCCTTTTGAATGGCAAATCCACCTTTCCCCTTTAAGAGTTTGGGCAGCATGTAATACATTTCAGAGCCAACTGTAAAAATCATTAAATTACAAAATGATGAAATGGGATAGTGGTGACAATATTCCACCCTTCGTATTCCTTTGAAGGCAATCTAGTCTTCACAGCTTCCTACTCAGAAAAAGAAGCCCTGCAGCTCTGCAAAGATGGCCCCAGCTCACTGGTAGTAGATAGTCAATAAGTGACTCATCCCCCTTCTTGTACTATTGGTTTTCTTTCTGTAAAATGGTGCCCCTTCCAACTTTAAAAACCAAAACCAAACCTGTTGCTGTTGAGTCGATTCCAACTCATAGCAACCCTACAGGACAGAGGAGAACTGCCCCATGGGGTTTCCAAGGAGCAGCTGGCAGATTTAAACTGCTGGCCTTTTGGTTGGCAACCAAACTCTTAACCACTGTACCACCAGGGCTCCAAACTTTAGGACTCTCTAATTTTATAAAAACTACCCTGCTCTTTGGATCCAACAAGAGGCAACTGAGTAACAGGAGTTATCCCAGGGGGACCAGAGAGAAGCCTTGTACTGGGGGGACACCCTTTTCTCTTTAGGTCATTGGTTCCACTTAAGATGTTCTTTTTTCCAAACTGCCAGAGCAGGGCTGGGATTATAAAAGGCCATACCAGAGGCTTTAGTGGATTTCATGGTCTGATTCACCAGGCCTTGTTACTAGGGTCCCTAACCAATAAACCTGGTACCTCCTTGTTCTCCTTTCAAAGCTGAGATGGGGTCATGCAAATGACAACTGCATTTCTCTGTTGTCTCCAATGTAGAAGTGCATGGAGGCTTAGCTGTTACCAGTCTGGCCAGAAATGGAGGAATTGGGGAATCTCGATAGAAATGAGGCACGAGAGATGCTTAAGAGTCAGCTGCCTCCTGCCCACAATCCAAAGTCTGGGTCCCCTTTGGCAGGCTAAACACAGGTGTTTGCACCTCGGAGTGTGAGGGTGGGGGGATGACAACTTACGTGGTTCCTCTTGCCGGCTTCATCTCCCATGGATGTAATAACAGTCTCTGAAAAGAACGTTTGTCCAGTCTGGTTGTTGGTTACCTAGTGGGAAAGGTATAGTTAGGGTGAAATAGAAGGAATTCCAGGCAATTCCCACGTGTGTTTTTGTTTTTTCATTTTCTGAAGCAGGAACATCTGGCCAAGCAGACAGAATGCCCACCCTCCCCTTTCTTTTTGAATTCCACCCAGCAGCTGTCAGATGGACAGCTTCCCCTCAGCGCAGTGATAATGAGTATTCACAGAGTCTACCTCAGAAGGTTGGGTGATGAGGAGGCCCACGTAGAGCACTCAGCACAGAGCCTGACACCTAGCAAATGCTCAACAGCACCAGCTATTTTTGTCACTCTTAGGGCTCATCACTTGAAACTCAATGTCAACTTTCTTTTCAACAACTAGAAGTCTGGGTGTCAGTCAAACATCTTTCATGAGAAGCAAGCAGGTCTTAGCTACAGAGACTCCACTACTGATTCTGGTGAACTGTCTCATGGGAGACTTATCCTAACGTTCCTCTCTCTGTCCTCTGCCCTCTGCCCTCTGCCCTCTGCCTCTGATTCTGTAACCAGGAAGCTTAGCCTTAGAATCCTGCTCCATCAAAGGCCATCTTGAACGTTTGAGTTGGTAATAAAGAGTAGAAAGGATGCTGGCCCAAGAGTTAGGAGATCTGTGTTCTTTCAGCCCTGGCTCAGGTGCCAACAATCTGAAACAAGCAATTTCTCTTGTCTGATTCACAATTTTCTCATTTCTAGATCATCTTTAAAATCCCTGCCAGCTCTAATATCACAGGAGTCTGCAGCCAGAAACAAAGTGGAAACTCAGCCTAATTTGCAGTAGCAGATCAAATTCCAGTTACTAAGAGGTAAGGGCCAGGTCCTTATCACTATGCTTTTATCTAAGTAATGCCTCTTCCCATAAAGAGACAGCATCTTTCTCCTCTATGTCAGCTTTTTTACCAGTTTGACTGATGTTTTTATATTTTAAAAAAATTCTACAATCCTCTATGTATGGGTTAGGGGACTTCTAAGAGCCTTTATCGTGCCACTGTGTTTTTTGTGTATATCCAGAAGAAGAATATATACAGCTTTTTCCAAATATGTTTCACCACAACTGAGCCCCTTTTGTTTTTCATCTGTTAGTGATTTTAAAACTTTTTTTTTCATAAATTCAAATATTACACATTTTATCTTAGACTGTTAACTGTTCACATTTGAGCAATACACAGAAGGGCAGGGACACAACTGACATGGTTTTCAACCGATTGGAATGCATCTTTGTCTTTTTTTCTTATGAGAAAATTATTTTAAGCATTATTTGCTATGTATGAGTCAGAATCAACTCGATGGCAACAGGTTTTTTTTTTTTTTTTTTTTAAGGAATTGGGAGTCCCTGGGTATGGAGTCCTGGAGGCACAGTAGTTAACAGCTCAGCTGCTGACCAGAAGGTTGGCAGTTCAAATCCACTAGTCGCTCCTTGGAAACACTATGGGGCAGTTCTATTCTGTCCTATATGGTTGCTATGAATCGGAACTGACTCTATGGCAATGGGTTTTTTTTGGTTTTGGGTGGTGTAAATGGTTAACCCACTTGGCTGCTAACCAAAAGGTTGAAGGTTCTTGTCCGCCCAGAGGTGACTCAGAAGAAAGCCCTGGTAATCTACTTCTGAAAAATCAGCCATTGCAAATCCTACAGAGCACAGCTTTCCTCTAACACATATGGGGTCACCATGGTCAGAATCAACTCGACGGCAACTGGTGGTTGGTTTTCAGGAATTGAACCACCTTGTAAATCCAGAGATTTGTGAATGAGGAGACAGATTTACAGAGATTAAATGACTTGGTTAGAAAGTAGCCAGGTCTCTGGCATCAAAGCCCTTAACCACTTAGGAAAGCAGATCATTTGAACTTTAAAATGTTATGAAAATAAAACTTATAAAAGGTACCGAAACAAAATCAAACCCACCGTCGTCAAGTTGATTCCAATTCAGAGCAGCCCTACAGGACAGAGTAGAACTGCCTCATAGGGTGTCCAAGGCTGTAAATCGTGTGTGTGTGTGTGTGTGTGCGCGCGTGTGCGTGTGTGTGTGTGTTTCAGGTGAAAGTTTACAGTGCAAATTAGTTTCTCATTCATTAGTCCTTTTTTCATGAAGCATTTCACAGGACTGATGCTCATGGCCCACTTGAGAACTACTGTACTAAGTTGCTAACATAACTGTACTGTAATAACAACAGAAAGGGGCCCTGGTGGCTCAATAGTTAAGCACTCAGCTGCTAACCTGAAGGTTGGTAGTTCGAACCACCCAGCAGTTCTGTAGGAGGAATATTTGGCAATCTACTACCATAAAGATTACAGCCAAGAAAACCCTGTGGGGCAGTTCTACTGTGTTGCATGGGGTCACTATGAGTTGGAACTGATTCGATGGCATCCAACAACAACCACAACAACAGAAATAAAGATAACAACCTGCTTTTGCATAGCACTTCAGAGTTGACAAAGAGCTTTCATATACTTTAAGGTCTTTGATCTTCGCAATAGTGTATATAATACATATAATACTGTATATATAACACTATGTGAAACATATTAAGGATCCCTGGATGGTGCAAACGGTTTGTACTCAACTACTAATAGAAAGGTTAGTGGTTCAAATCCACCCAGTAACGCCACAGAAGAAAGGCCTAACAATCTGCTTCCATACAATTACAGCCACTGAAAACCCTATGGAACACAGTTCTACTCTGAAATCGCCATGAGTCAGAATTGACTCAATGGCACCCAGTTTTGTTATTCTTTTGGTTTATGTATTATATAGGGATGAATAAGTATCTCTATTTTATAAATGCAGCTACAGAGGGTCAGCAAATTTAATCTTTTTTCCAAATCACTAGTAACCAATAGGACTTAAATTCAGGTCTTCTGACATCTACAAGAAGGAACTTTAAGAAACAGCCAAAACTGTCAGATGAGCTAGCATTAGTTTTGACAAGACTAAAATAGTCAATTTTAGAAACGTTCCTCAGTCTGCAGATGAGCAATGTTAAAGAATTCTGATTGCAGGTGAACTCATTCATTTACCTGGGCTGTGGGAGGGTACACTCTCTAGCTGACTCCCCCAGCTGAGCCCCTCAATACACAGTGCAAGAAGAGTGAGCCACACAAAGGATACTCTGTATTCAAGGCAATGGCACATAAAAATTGACCCCCTTACACTCTGTAGTACAGAAACATATTTTCAACCAAATAATTACCTGGGCACTTGAAAAAATGCAAGGTTCTTTTGTGACAGCTATCGTGGCTTTGCATATAGAAGTTGAAATGAGATTAGAGATCAAGTGCCTTGATATTCACAACAGAATGTGAACGCTGCAGCCTCTAACAATGACCCCAAATATCTACATGGCAGATTCTCTTTCAGAAAGCACAGGCTTTGCTCTCAAATTCCTACCAAAATCTTGTCGGAGACATCTCGCACCAGGGATAGGCTAACACTATGTTCCTCTAGATCTGCAAAGTTTTCTTTGTGACGTCAGATTAGGAATAAACCTGCTTGTTTCTCATATATGTTAGACTGAGAGACACTTAGACATGTGGGAAGTTGGAAAAGAATCTTCTATAGAATTTTGAACAGATAACCAGCAAGTGAATGAATGTTTGATCTCGTGGTAGTAGAAGCTTCCCCTTCTGAAGACAGGCTATATCACGTTTGAGTTCCTCCCAAGGAAACAGTGAAGGTCACCTCTATTTCAACTCCTTACTGAAACATACATAAATATCTATTAGAGAAATTCTTCCTCAAATTCAACACTAGGAAAGTATCTCGCTAGACACTTGTGTGCTTCTTTTTTTCAAATGACAAAAATCCCTGAACTTTCCCTTGCAATTGGGCTAGCAGGAAGTCTAGAGTTAAATTTATTGCTTAAATGCAAAAGCAATTTAGATTCCTGATACTTATCTCTTCTCTTTAAACAGCTCCCTCACTTGCTCTTGCTTTTACTCTGTATTTTACCATCCTCATTTATATGTTTGACTTATGTATAAAATATATAAATAAACCTGAGTTCTCTGAGGGGACTGGATGCTACAGAAGGGAGGAAGTGCTGGCCATGACCGCCCTTACCTTGTGAATCTCTCGGTGCACATGGATGGTATTATTTCCAATCCTGGTGTCTATGTTGGTCTCATTGTGGTAGCTGGGAGGAAAATTTTCCAGGTTCACTTCTGATGATGTCTTAGCAGCAGCTTCTTCTGCCTCCATCTATTAAATAATGAGTTTAATGAGTAAAACTGTTCTGTCTTATTACAAATCAGAGTCCATCAGGGGGTAAAAAAAAAAAAAAAACCTCTTTTCCTTTTCTGCAAATTACTAATAATAGTGATAATGGTAAGTACTGTTAATTGAGTACTCACCATGTATTAGACATTGTACTAAATGTTTGACATATATTACCCACTGCCATCAAGTCGATCCCAACTCATAGCGACCCTATAGGACAGAGTAGAACTGCTCCATAGGGTTTCCAAGGCTGTAATCTTTATGGAAGCAGACTGCCACATCTGTCTCCCATGGAGCGGCTGGTGGGTTTGAACCTCCAACTTTCGGTTAGCAGCCAAGTGCTTAACCACTGCACCACCAGGGCTCCTTTACACATATTATGGCCCTTAAATCTTACAGCATCCCTGTGAGGTGGATGTTAATGTCTCCACTTCACAAATGGGGAAACTGAGGCTTGGGGAGGTCAGACAGCTTTCCAAGACTCCCAGTGAAGGGTGTGTGGAGCTGGGATGTGAATATGTTTCCACAGAACAGTCTTGGTCCCTTTACAGAAGCTGTCAGTGCCCCTTCCATCTCCTTGTAGTCATTGAGTTGATTCCGACTCATAGCAACCCCATAGAACCCCATGGGACAGCGTAGAACTGCTCCCATACAGTTTCTAAGGCTGTAATCTTTATGGAAGCAGACTGCCACATCTTTCTCCCACAGAGCGGCTGGTGGGTTTGAACTGCCTTTTGGTTAGCAGCCAAGTGCTTAACCACTGCACCACCAGGGCTCCTTCCTTGTAGCCTACCTGCAATCAATTTCCTTACATGCAAACTAACTTTGTTTTCAGAAGGCATTCTCAGATGTGTGCTCAGTCTGCACAGGCCCCAAACACTAGGGAATTTACCCCCTAGGAACAATCCTTAACCACTGAGGGACAGGCTACCCCAGCTTCCTCTTCCCTCAGCAGGACAATTCTGAGGCAGGCAGAATCTCTATAGTATCTCTCCAATGGCTCCCAGTGGGATTAAACCCTAATTGCCCATAGCAGAAATCCACTAATTATCGCACCCTCTATTGCCTTTCTTCTCTTACCTGACTCATTTCCCCACTTTTTTGTAGCGTTTCCTGAGATCACCTGCCAAATAAACAGTTTGCTCCCAAATCCTTGTTTCAGGGTCTGGTGTGGGTTGGAAGCCCAGACTAAGACAGCCTCTTGTCCCTTGCAGCTAGGGCCACAGATGTGTCTCTTGCCACCTCATCCCCTGCTAACGGGTCCCTGTAGAGGGTCAGTTAACTGGTCCCCAGGGTCATACCATTTCTGACTCTTCTCACACATGTTCGCAGTGGATTTCTGAGACTACTGTTCTCAAGTCCGGTTTCATGAATCTCCATGATATCTATATCAGATACATCAGTCAACTTGCTTGCTGTACCCAACTTCCTCTTCCAGATTTACTGCCCTGCCCCCAGCCCTGATGAGTGGGCAGTAGACCACATGCCCTCCCCTCCTTGTTCACAGCTAACTGGACCCAAATGGAAGCCACGTTATGGACTAGTTGAGCCAATCAGACACCCTCTCTAAGAATTAACGATGAGAGACACAAGGAGAAGTGCTAGTTGGTAGCTGGCAATTTTCCAGTACTGCTATCTCTGTTATCTTTGGCTCTGGGTTATTTTTATTCCTTAAAACTAATCCTCAAAAAATATTTTCCTATTAAACAAAATCACTGTACTGTATCCCCTTATGAGCCTCTCTTTCCTGCCTTGCCCAACCAAATCTGCTGACCTGGGGTGGATGAAGAAAAATAATTGCCACATCTCAGTGCAGCACAAAAGCACTGTTCAGTTCAAGCAGGCACAAAGGCTCAGGCAGCTCTGGCCATCAGGGGCTCCCCTTTACAAACACAAAGCGAGATAACCAAAGACTTGGCCAGTGACTGTTACATGCCCAATGTTGTGTTTGACTCTGAGATGTTTGAAACTTGATCACTGGTTTTATAATAATAATAATAGCCTCCATATTCGGGGCATCTGCTATGTCTGAGCCATTGCACCAGATTCCTTCCATGGCATGGGTTCTTCAATATTCACAGTAACCCTACGAAAACCAAACCAAACTCATTGCCATCAAGTCGATTCCAACTCATAGCGACTGTACAGGATACAGCAGAACTGCCCCATAGGGTTTCCAGACAGTGGCTGGTGGATTCGAACTGCCCACCTTTTGGATAGCAGCTGAGCTCTTAACTACTGTGCCACCAGTGAGGAAGGTGTTATTACTCCCATTTTTCAGATGAAGAGGCTGAGAAAAGTGACAGACTTTGCCTAAGGTCATCACACTGTTAGTAAGTGGCAAAGCTTAGATTAGAACTCAGGTCAGTCTGACTCCAAATCATGGGCCTTTCCCAATACACGATTCTGCCCTTCCTGCGTAGTTTATGCTTTTACTGGGGAAACAAGAAAGCCCCACACAAGCCAGCTAGAGTGTGATTATGAGCTACCTTGTGTGACAGTCTCTAGAAGAAAGTCAGGTTCAAAGAAGAAAGAAGAAAGACAAGAGGAGGTGGGATTTGGACAGAATGGGAGTGAGTACAGAAGGCATTCCAGGCAGCACAAGCAAAGCTGTGGTGGCTTGGACAAGAACACTTTGGGGAGTCTGATGGCCTCGAGGGGAGGGCCCATGCTGTGCATAGGATAACATGGTGGATGATGAAGTAGAGAGGGGTGGATGGGCAGATCCAAAGGGCAGCTCTGAAGTCTGGTTCTCAATCAGGAGGGCACACCAGAATCATCTCCAGAACCTTTTTAAATTATAGATGGCTGGATCCATTCCTGGAGCCCGAGTAGCATGGTGGATAAGTACTACAGCTGCTAACCAAAAGGTTGGCAGTTCAAATCCACCAGCTGCTCCTTGGAAATCCTATGGAGCAGTTCTGCTCTATCCTATAGGGTCACTATGAGTCGGAATCAACTCAACTGCAACAGGTTTGGATTCATTCCCAGACCTACCAAATTGGAATTTCTCAAGGTGGGACCTCAGATATCAATGCCACTCTGGGCATGTCCACAAATGACCACGAACATGCTACAAGTATTGTCTTTGGGGTTACAAGTAAATTTTAGCAAGTGGGCAAAGTTGCAAATGCAGAATCCACAAATAATGAGGACTGACCATAATACATAGTTGTTTTCATAATATTGTTCTTTAAAAAAGGAGCCCTGGTGGCGCAATGGTTAAGTGCTCAGCTGTTTGGCAATTTGAACGTACCCAGTAGGTCTGCAGGAGAAAGACCTAGTGATCTGCTCCTGTAAAGATTACAGCCTAGAAAACCTATGGGGCAGTTCTACTGTCACATGGCATCATTATGAGTCAAAATCGTCCAGATGGCATCTAACAACAACAAGAAGAAAGCAATTTTAGAAGAAGCTAGCTTGCCAGAGTTTATAAGGTGAATGAGTGGGTAGAAGCAGAAAGAACAGTCAGTCAACGTCATGTGTTTGAAGAGTTTGTCAACAAAAGGAAGAAGGAATGGAATTAAGAAAGGAGACAGGACTGGCAAGAAAAGGACTGTTATTTTTAGGGCGAGATATTCTGACATGTTTAGTGATAGAAAAGATACAGCTGGAAAAGAGTAAGAGACTGAAGATGCTAGAGAGGATATGTCCAGAAGGAGAAGGGAATGTTTTAATATTTTTTAAATTCCCATTGGAATCTGAATCCTCCAGCCTGACATTGAAATAACTGAAAAGTTACACCAAAGCTAGAGTTTTCTTTGTGCTGAGCAGATAGTCTTTTTATAAAACCTATCCCCCTCTCAGCCAGTGGTTATTTCGGCAGCATGAGCTAAGAGTTCTTTAATGGTACCATGAACTAAAACTACAGTTTACAATGGAAATTTCAACCACAACTATTACTGCCACTAGCAAGAGAAACTTAAGCCTGAAGCAATACTAGTTGTTTCATAGAGCAGGAATGTGAATGCCATTAAAAATGGTATTCATATTTGGTTGAATCTGTGTGTCTGTTGAAGGGGCATAATAGGAAAAATTGGAGACAGAAATCCAGGCTTGGTATTGAGGTTTTTCCTAGCAATAAGGGAGGCAACAAGAACATTCTAAAATATGCCAGTTACAGATGTGGCAATGAGGGCAGGAGAAATGGAATGGTTTTGTCCTAGAAATAAATTTGTCAGTAACAGGAAGGATAATAAAAGAGGATAACAGGATCATCCTGTATTGAAGCCACTTGAAGATTTGCGTCTCCCAGTAATGACGCTCCAAGTTACTTTGTCTTTCCCCTTAAGAGATATCAACAACTTGAGTCAGCTGGAATATTTAAAATGCCAGGAAGTTACTGGAAAGCAGATTCTCGATGCAACTATGTAAATAATTAATGCATCTGGCCCAGGTCTTTACTCACTGTTTGTCTTCTCCTGGACAACAACTAAGTAGCAACTATCCTTTTGCCTTTAAGAGGCTCTCTGGCAGTCTCTTTTAAAAGATGAATATAAACAGCATAATCTGTTGACAATCTACAATATATCAGACACTGGTGGTGCTTTGTACTCACACTACTATTATTAATAAAACGATAATGATAACTACTATTTATGGAGAACCAACAATCTCCAGAATCCTTACAGCTTTATCAGGGATCTACCTGTATACCTATTTTACTTGACTCCATTTTAGATAGTCAAGTAACTTGTTTTACTAGTATTCTGTCATTTAGTTTTCCCCTTTATCCCAGGGATAGACACTTTCTTCATTTCAGACCCTGGGTCCCACTGCCAGTGTGTGGCAGAGCTGGGACTGAATGAAGTAAAGTTGGTCCCTGTTATGAAGTGAATGGTGTCTCCCAAAAAGATATATTGAAGTCTTAATCTCTGGTACTTGTAAATGTGACCTTGGTTGGAAACAGGGTCTTTGAACATGAGGTCATATTAGAGTAGGGTGGATCTTAATCTAGCCTAGGTCCCATGCCATCGAGTCGATTCTGATTCATAGTGACTCTATAAACAGAGTAGAACTGCCCCCATAGGGTTTCCAAGGCTGTAAATCTCTACGGAAGCAAACTGCCACATCTTTCTCCCACGGAGCAGCTGGTGGGTTCGAACTGCTGACCATTTGGTTAGCAGCTGAGGGCTTAACCACTGCATCACCAGGGCCCCTGAGTAATGCCTTATAAAAGAGAAGAGACACAGAATGGCCATGTGACTACTGTTGTTATGCTGCAGCTGCAAGCCAAGGAACGCCTAGGCTACCAAAAGCTAGAGAGACAAGAAAGGATCCTCCCCTGGAGCCTTCAAGACAACATGGCCCTGCTGACAACCTGAATTTGGACTCCTCACCTCCAGAGCTATGAGACAACACATTTCTGTTCTTACAAAGCACCGAATTTGTGGGATTTTGTTATGGCAAGTCTAAGAGACTAACAGTCCCCATGACCTGTTCTCCTGCCAGGCGAGTGTTCACCCTCTCTCACCCTGTCCCCACTGCCAGTGAGGACACTCACTTGGGAAATGACCACTGAATAGGATAGATGTGGTAGCCAGCATCTCCTCTGGTAGCAAACATCAGTCTGCCAATCTCCACAACTCAGGAAGAAGAGTCATCTCTGGAGGTAGGAAGGCTGGGTTCTGGTGAGGCTCAACATTGATAACTCATGGAAAACACACCACCACTATGGTCCTGCTGGACCCCAAACTGCTGTCATCAATGAAGAGACTGAAAAGGCCCTTGCTGCTCCCTCAGCTCAATGTCAGAGGACCACTCTGCAAACTTTCTGAACAGTAAGGGGCACTTTCACATGGAATAAAAACATGGAGGTGACGTAGTTATTCTTATTTGGGAATCTATATGTAGGAGGGAAAGTCCTAGAACCCAAATAAGGAAAGGAGATGACCTGCCCTGGATACAGAGAAGTCATGAGCTCAACTTAATTTGAAGCTGCAGGGTGAAGCGATACCAGGCACTATCTGACTCCTCTTATCTTTCATTTTTCTAGGTCATGGTTCTTTTCCTGTCACAGGAAACAGAAAACCCAAGCGTCTTGGAATCTGGGCCTATCCACTGGATGTCTAGGGTACAGCTTCCCAAGTCACTGCCTCCTAAACTAGTATCCACTTCACTGCAAATTCCACCAGGTTGATTCTCGTGGGAGTGGGAAGGGAGAAGGGAAATATCCCCAAACTACACAGGGTGGAGGGGAGAAATCAACCTTTCCCGGGTGGACACAAGCCAGCATTTAAGGCTTTGCCAAACAGGGCTTCCACGTTGGAAACAGCAGGGATGTGGAGAAGCCATATGGTCTCTTGATGACTCCTTCACAGGGATGACTGGCTCCTCCCCAAAGACAGGCTGCAGCCAAGTGGTGACCATGCATGTCCACCTACCCCAGTCACCAGGGACAGATCCCACACTAAGGCTGGGAGAGCTGGGCCAGCTGCACCTTCTGCCGAGGCAGCCCTGGTGACGCCTGGATGCCCACCGTAGAGGACAGAGCAGGACACCATCCAGTGTTTGCACCTGGGAGGTGATGGAAGGAAGATCTTTGCCAAGACACATGGTCTCTGATAATTGCAGTGATTAAGAGCTCGGCTTCTGAATCAAAAGGTCAGCAGTTCAAATCCACCAGCTGCTCCTTGGAAACCCTATGGGGCAGTCTACTCTGTCCCGTAGGTTTGCTATGAGTCGGAGTAGACTCCACAGCAATGGGACTCAGGTTGGATTAAGATCCACCCTACTCAAGGAGGACCTTGAGCCCAGGTCTGACTACAAAGCACTCCTGGGGTGGGGATGGGTTTTTCTTTCACATTACGCCCTCCTCCCTTCATCCTTTTTGCATTACTTGTCTGGGACTTGGGAGTTCATTTCCCTTCTCTGCCCTAACATGCAGTTTGGGGAAGCAGGATAGCTCAGACAGGAGACTCTGCAAAGCTCAAGGCTTTTTGTCTCTTTGTCTCCAAATGGCATCCTAACTGTATCTTGGAAAGATGCCACAAGCTCTAAGCCCAGCAGCAGATAAGCTAGAACTTGAAGATTGCTAGGAGCTTCCTCAACCTTCTCCAAGCCACAGCGCTGGAATACCAAGGGCCTTGCAAGCACATGCTTGCAACAGAGGGAGGCCAGCTGCATACTCGCTTGAAGACACCTGCGGGTGGTGACCCAAGCTGCCCGTGGGAGGGTCCAATGGGAGACATTCGGCAACAGGCTCAGATCCAAACCTTTTGGCAGGAAGGCAGAACAAGGTGGGAATTGGGATCCCCACCTTTTGGCAGGAAAGCAGAACAAGGTGGGAATTGGGATCCCCCAGCGCTGCCTCCCGGTCACTTGAGTCTGCCGCGGGCCCTTCCCAGTCCTTCTCAGGACGCGAGATCCCCTGCCAACGCATCGACCAGAGCTCAGAAGGGGCATCGCTTCCTGCCAGTCCCTCTCCTCCCCCGAGCCTTGTGCTTCCTGCAGTCCGGCGCTCTTAGGATGCACCCACCTCCTCCACCGCGCTGCGCAACTTGTGCTGCGTGTCCTCCATCAGTTCCCCCACCTCACGGAGCATCTCGTTGAGGGTGGCCTTCTCCTGCGGGTAGCTGAGAACCCGGCCGGATTCTCCGGGGGCTGAGGTCGTAGTCGGAGCCGGCGCAGGAGCCGTGGGGACAGCCGCCGCCAGCAGCAGGCACAGCAGGGTGCCCCCGAGGCTCAGCATCTCAGCTCTGCGCCTGCCGCCTGTGTATCCCAGAGCGCGATCAGAGGCGCGCGCAGCACCCCCTTCGACCGTCCCGCCGCCCCACCCTACCGCCCGGGGAACTCGAGCCCCGGCCTGCCCCTGGCTCCCTCTTCCCGCACCCACCCCTAGGCGGGACGAAGCTGAGTCCCTTCCCCGACGCAGCTCCACCCCTCTGCCCACCGGACTGAGGGGCCCCCACCAGCCCCAGCCCCGCGCCCCGGCACCCTCCACACCTATCCTCGTGCCCAAGCTGAGCTCTGCTCCTCGCCCCCAACGCTGCCCTCCCTCAACCCAGCGAAAGAACTCAGTTCCCCTACGCTAACAGCCCCTGTGCACCCCGGCTTCGTCCCGGGTTCGAGCCCTGCCGCCTCCCGACTAGGTCAGACCCTAGCTCTAGTGCTCTGACCCCTATTCACACCCCAATCCTGTCCCAGCCCCCTTGCGGGGTAGTCACGGCCCGGATCAGCCCCCCTCCCCTCAGGGTCTGAACGGAGTCGAGCGCCCGCCCCTCACCCACCCAGGCTAGTCTGAGCTGAGCCGCTGCCGCCCCCCGCCGCCGCCCCTCACCCACCCTGACTGGACCGAGCTGCGCTCCGGGCTAAACCTGCCGTGCCTTGCCCGGAGGTGGCCGCTTGACCGCGGGAGCGGGAGCGGGAGGCGCGCGGTGGGCGGGCAGGCGGCGGTGCCGAGAGCGCGGCGGGGATGCGGCAGCGCCGGTACCAGAACAAGCCCGCAGCCCTCGCCCCGCGGGAGGGGCCGCGGCCCAGGACGCGGCCATTGGCCGGTCTGGCGCCGGCGACTTCACGCCCCAGGCCAGCCTCTTCTGCCCACGATAAGCTCCGCAGGAAGCCGTCCCCTTCACTGCAACTCTGGGCCCTCACGGCATTCCAGGCCACAGTCTTCTCTGGCCTCCATTCTTGCAACAACCTACTGAGAGGTCTTGCTGAGTCGTACCTTGCCCTCTCCAAACCATCTTCTGTCCAGCTTGCAGCCCTGCAGGATAAAATACCAACTCCTCAGCCTGGCCCTAATCTGTCTGCCATGATTGACTCCCTTCGCCAGCCAAGAAAACCCACTTGTAGCTCACTGAATGGATGGATGAACTGCACAGGAGAGTGATTAGGACCAGATCTGCAGCCAGACTGCCTGGTTTGAAGCCCAACTTTGCCCCTAACTTCCTTCCCAACCTGGCCATTTCCCAGATTTGTTTGTGTCCTAGTTTCCCAAAACGTAAAATAGAGGTTATAGTAGGATGTCTATCTCCCAGTTAACAAGCATAACACAGGGGCTTCAGCAAGGCATATTATGAGTGGGATATAAGTGTCAGTGGTTAAGAGCTAGGGTCGCTAACCAAAAGGTCAGCAGTTCGAATCCATCAGCGGCTCCTTGGAGAAACCCTGTGCGGCAGTTCTACTCTGTCCTATAGGGTCACTATGAGTCGGAATCGACTGCATGGCAACGGGTTTGGTGTTTTTTTTTTTTTTTTTTGTATCATAATGAGGAACCCTGGTGGTGCAGTGGTTCAAGCTCTGGCTGCTAACCAAAAGGTTGGCGGTTGGAACCCACCAGCCGCTCTGTGGAAGAAAAATGTGACAGTGGGCTTCTGTAAAGATTACAGCCTTGGAAACCCTACGGGGCAGTTCTACTCTGTCTTATAGGGTCATATGAGTCAGAATCGACTCCACAGCAGTGGGTTTGGTTTTTTGTTTTTATCATAATGACGATGGGGACATTGGTGGTTCAGTGGTGGAATTCTCACCTTCCACGTGGAAGACTTTCCCTGGTTAGATTCCTGGCCAATGTCCCTCATATGCAGCTACCACCTGCCTGTCAGTGGAAGCTTGTGTGTTACTATGATGCTGAACAGGTTTCAGTGGAGCTTCCAGACTAAGACTAGGAAGAAAGACCTGATGATCTACTTCTAAAAATCAGCCATTGAAAATCCTGTGAAACCCTATAGATCACTACCATCAGTGATCAACAGCAGCTAGCAACAACACCAGCATAATGACAACAGGAACTCTGTTTTATTTACGGCGGCCTCCCCAGTGCCTAGAACAAGGGGCACTGACATATTTTAACAACTTAATTAAGGTATGACTGACTCCTGTATTTTTTAAATAAATGAGTGTTTTCTCAAGCCTCTTCTTTCTCTCTGGACAGTCCTCCCTCCTCCCCTTGGCCTAGCTAATGCCTCTCCATCTTTCAAGACTCAGAGTCTCTGCTGACCTCTCCCACCCTCCTCCGAATCTCTCCTCTAGGCTCCCTAGCACCATGTGCTTCCCCACCACAGCACTGACTTACCATGTCTGTTTATTCACTGGCTTATTTCTTCCCAGAGACCAGGATCTCCCGGGAGGCGGGGACGGGCTTATTCACCTTGTGTCACCAGGACCTCAGCTATATGTAAATACACACTTGGTCCCTGAGAAATGGGTATGCTGATCTTTATATCAATAGCTATCATGACTGAGCACTAGCTCTGTGCCAGGCACAGGTGTTAACTCACTCAATTCTCAAACAACTCTCTGAGGTTGGTACTACTATTTTTATACCCATTTTACAGATGAGGAAAGTTTCTCAAGGCCACACAGCAACTATACTAGTGGATGAAGTGGGATTTGAATTCAGGAATCTGGCTCCAGAGCCTTCACCCTTGACTGCCACACTCCTCTGCTGCTATCCTGGTGGGGAGGTATCAGAGCAGACTTGGGAGTATGAGATGTGTGATTTCTGTTCTGAGGCCACCGGTAATCACTTGGGAAATGTGTCTGGGGATGATGGTCACTTTGTTGCATTCATACACCTGATCCATAGCAGAGCGTCAATCAGAGAGAAAGCATATTTGGGGGCCTCATTGGCATCGGGCACTGTGCTCACAACAACCGTGTGAGATACATGCCATCACCCCATTGCATAAGGGAGGACATGGAGACTCAGAGAAGTTAAGCAGTCAGCTCAAAGCCAGCAAGCAAGAAAGTGGTGGATCTGACTCTAAAGCTCATGCTCTTTACTCCTCATGAATGCCTTTCTTTGCAGAACTCCCCAACCTACTGTTCAGCACCAAGATGTGGCTCTAGCCACTTTCTCTTCAACTTCTGGGCCTCCAGATGGGCCCTCCTGAGCTCCAGGGAAAGCTCCTCCCCCACATCTCCTGCTGTGGTCCCTGAATATTTGGTGACCCACGGAGTGGCTGAACCTGTGCAAGGACTGGAGCTGAGTCTCCAGATTTCCCATCTTGCCACTAGGAAGAAACTAATGCAGAACTGGAGGGTGCTGCCCGTGGGCATGTTTTGGGGTTGAGTCAGGAGCTGTAGTGCTGTAGGTTTACAGAACAAACCATTCTCTCCCAGTCCTCCACGTTGCTGGTGTAAGGGACAGGGAATTCCCTCGATAAGACTTGTCTTCTGCCTCGGGTCTTTTGCCATGAAGTCTGGAGGTCTTGATCTTCAGCCTGAACTTACAAAAAAAAAAAAATTTCGAGTTGTCCCAGTGTCAGGTGAGGGACTATGTGTGTTCTCATATGAAGTCTAAATTTTGTACTCCCAAATGGTAGGAGTGTATCAATAGTTCCATTATTAAGTGAAACTATCTGAAACACACACACACACCCTTAACGAAGAAAGAAAAGTCAAGAAACTATGTTGTTGTGTCTGTCAAATCAGTTCTGACTCATAGCAACCCTATGAGACAGAGTAGAACTGCCCCATAGGGTTTCCTAGGCTGTATTTTTTACGGGAGCAGATCATTAGGTCTTCTCAATCCCACGAAGCCACAGGTAGGTTTGAACCACCAACCTTTTGATAAGCAGCCAAGCACTTAACCATTGTACCACCGGGGCTCCTTCAAGAAAATATACCAGCCTCAAATGTAAGTACCCTTCCTGCCTAACTTTGTGTCAATCCTATTACCAGCCTGAGGCATTCACAGGCAAGAAGAAAGCCATCTGGATCACTGCAGAGATGGGCTCCAACCAGGTCTAGAAATTGTTTTGGCTCCAAGGAGACTGGGGGTGGAGAAGAGGGAGCCCTGCGGGTTTGGGGCCTGAGCTGGAGAAAGGGTTAGAATCTAGATGGCCACTGTGAAGTGAGGGGGCCCAAGGGCACACAGAGCAGGCAGAGACATCCCGAGGTGTCCAGATTAATCATCTTTAGAGTAAGGAACATTCTAAAATTTCACCATTTCCATTATATCACTGGCCTAAGCTTTGTATCCACTGGGGACATTTGTTTTTTTCTTTTAGGCTATTGGAAGCACTTTCTCGAATTAATTATCATTTGGAAATTTTAAATTCTTACATTTTCTCTATGAGAGACCTATGGAGCCATAAGCTGGAGTCCCATTTCATGGTTGAGGAAGTGGCAGCAGAGAGGTTGCAACTTGCTGAAAATTGCCTAGAAAGTTAGCGGCCATACTGCAATTCTATGTCTAGCTGTGTACCCTCAAGAAACGTGTGGCCATGTGTCAAGGAGACGCGTATAAACATGTTTATTGAGCAATATTTATGATAACAAAAATGTGGAAAACAAATATCAGTGTTCTTCAGCAGAAGACTGGATAAACTGGGGTTTATCCAAACAACAGAATACTATATAGCAGCTAAAGTAATTAGTAATATTTATACATATCAACATGGATAAATCTCCAAAACATACTATGGAGTAGAAAAGACAATTTGCCAAGCGATAGGATACGAACAGACTATTTATGCAGGTTTCAAAAACACAAAATAACAGTATATGTTGCTTGTGGATGCAACAAACATAGTAAAAAATACAGAAATGCGCAGAGCCACCTCTGAGGTGGGAGGCAGGGAGAAGAGATGGGGGAAGTCTTTGATTGTATTTATAACATTTTATTTCTGTATCAAAGAAGTGTACCAGCAGAAGGAGCTCTGAAACAAATGTACCCAAATATTAACATCTGTTTAATCATAGCATTTGTGGGTATAGGGGTGTGTCTGCTATGTTATTTTTGGCATATTGAGTAAAATTGAAAAAAAGAAAAAGGAAATAATAATAATAAATATAAATCTTACAGCCAAGCAGATTTTTCTTATTCTATTTTTGACAGAAATGCTAACCTCCCCAAGGCCCAGCAGTGGCTACTCTTACTGGGAAGTAAGAGGTAGGAGCGGGAGGGCTATATCAGACCCAGATGGGGGTTCATTTTCTGTTCATCAAAGGCCCTTCTGTCTGCCTGAATGATTAGGAGACCTCCTGCCATGAGTGGGGTGGGTGGTAAGGGCCAGGGAGTTGGGGATGGGTGAAAGCTCTGGGCAGTAGATGGGGCTTATCTGTCACCCTCTTCTGTCCTAGTGGGAGGGCCTAGTATTCAAACACAGAAACTTCAGATATCCACAATATATAGGCAGTGCAGTCAATTTGGATAGATGACTATCATGCACCAATTTTTAAAATTTAACCATTCAGAATAGTTAATCAGACTTGTTGTTGTGTGCCGTGGAGTTGATTTGGACTCTTAGTGACCCTGTAAGACAGAGTAGAACAGCCCCATAGAGATTCCAAGGCCATCATCTTTACGGAAGCGGACTGCCACATCTCTTTCCCGTGGAGCTGCTGGTGGGTTTGAACTGCCAGCCTTTGGGTTAGCGGCTGAGCACTTTAACTACTGTGCCACCAGGGCTCCTTAATTAGATGTGGGGAGGGTTTATTATACATTTCCTTCTCTCTCTCTCTTTTTTTCTCCCTTTCATCTTAAACAGACTATATTTGGGAGAAAACCCTGGAGAGCCGGGATCAGAGATAACGTACGTGTCTGGCTGGTTAGAATCTGCTTTCCCTGCTAAACCACAAGCCACGTGCGATTGCACATGGTGCTGTCCCTGCAGCCACCTCCTAGCCCAGCCCAGGGCTTGTGGAGAGCTGCGCTCAGCAAGGATTACTGAATGAATGCAGGCCTGCTAGGGGCCGGGATCCCTGCCCTCAAAGAATGCACAGTGCAATGGAGAAACAGAGGTAAAATGAAGGAAATGACAAAGAGAAACTGACAACTATAGGAATGGAGGGTGATGAAAATAATAAAAACTGATCCTTTCCAGAACGTCCGTGAAAGGTGTCCATCCCTGGTCCAATTAACTATGGTAGGAGAGGGAGTTTGTGTAGTATCTACATGGATGACCTCCTCTCCCAGCCCATTTGAATTGATCGGATATGTACACCTGACTAACGGTTGGCCCAGTAGATTTTTTTCTTGGATTTTGAAGCTGGAGGTAACTTCCAGCTACCTGAGAACAAAAGCCAGCATGGAGAGAGAGAGAAAGAGGAGAAGGAGAAAGAGAAGGACAGGAAAACAGACACTCAGAGAAACAGATGCTCAGAGAGGTGAGAGTCCATGGGTCTGAGAGAGGGGGTGATGGGAAGACAGTAGCTCCTTCATTTCATGATGTCATTCTGGTTCTTGGTTGTAGCCTTTTGTGAATCTTTCTGAGACCCAGCTGCACCACCTGCCCTTAGACTCTGTGAGATGTTTTTGTATTCTTCTCATATAATTCCCTTTTTGTTTGAGCTAGGTTTAGTGGCTTTCTGATACTGGCTATCAAACTGCCTCAACTTAGATATCAATTATTCTTACAAATGTCTAGAGTGGGGCTGTCTATATTTTAGCAAGGCAATCCTTTTCAAGGAAGGTTTGCATTAGAGGAGATTACTCCTCTCTGAGACCCATGAGTTAGAAACAGAGGGCCACCAGGTCATGCTAAACAGAAAAAGTCGACCAGGGGCACCATCCCCTTTGTCAACCACCCCCTGATCCACAGTGGCAGCCACCAGTTTCACTGAGTCTTCTTAGGTCCTGCCCGTAACTTGCCCTTGTTCCAAAGAAATTGGTGCCAAGATTTTTCTGAATGGAAACTCCAACTGCTTTTGGAAAGAGTGTTCATGTGGATTCAGGGTTTCCATGACTAACAGCCACTGAATATCCAAAATATACACTGAATGTGCCAAGTTTCCATGGGTGGGTGACCAAAGAGACCCAGAGGGCCATATTCCTGGCCATCACCCTTGGGGCATAGTACAGGGGAGTCTATCCCCAAGTCTGGATGTCTTGCTTTTTTTTAGCAGGTGGATCCATGTGCGCTGCATATTCTTACATATGTGTCTGAAATGGAGGATGACTAAGGAGCAAGAGAATTTTGGTGGAACCTGTACCAAAAGAGAAAAATCAAAGAATCAATGTAATTAGGTAAGTATGAAATAAGAATATCTAGAAATGTGTTTCTCTCCCCTGGAAAGAATGATGTGTTTATTTCTTCTCTGGAGCAGTTTTCAATGCTGGCTGCATAATAGAATCACCTGTGAAGCTTGATAAAAAATACAGATGCCTGGGTGCCACCTTTGGTGATGTTGATTCAGTAGGAATTACATGGGGCCCCAGTAAAGCCATGACCCACTCCTGGTTCTTCAGGCTACATTCTGGAAAGATCGTTGCTAAGGATTTATTATCATCAGGCATCACCAAAAAGTACTCTTTCCATTCCATCAACCTCTTCTCCAACCTATGGAATAACAGGGTCAGGCTCAAAAATTTTTACTTTCCCGCGGATGTGGTTGGAAGCTGCTGGAGTAGTAGAAAGAAGATTTGGCTTAGACCTGATATGCTTGGGTTTGAGTTCTGGTTCTGACCCTATTTGTCATGACCATAATGTCCCAAGGTTTTCTAGTTTGAGGGCACAATAGTACCCAAGCCACAAGGGTTCTTAGCCCTTACCTGCTGTCACTGTACCTCAGGTCCTTCTGAAGATAATCTGGAGAGTCCCCAAGGGAAGCATTTGTGCATCTGAGATTCAGTCCTGGTTTTCAGTCACCTTCACCACCACCACCACCATCCTGAAGATCGTTCTGCCATCTTGAAGGCAGTGAGCCAAGAGTTTATAGGAGTTGTTCTCAATAGCGTGGCAGGGTGCTTCTGATTAAGGGAAGCTTCTGTTGTTTTCTGTTGCATTAAGTTCTGGCTGATCAACAATAAAAAGGAATGAATTCCTTGTACAGACAGCAACATGGATGAATCTCTAATATATTATGCTAAGTGAAAGAAGCTGGATTCAAAAGTTACATACTATATGATTTCAGTTATATGACATTCTGGAAGAGGTAAAACTATAGAGACTGAAAACAGATCATTGGTTTCCAAAGACTAGGTTAGGGGAAGGGGTTGCCTATAAAGAGGAATGGAGAAATTTGGGGGAGATAGTGAAACTTCTGTACCTTGATTATGGTGGTGGTTACATGGCATTGGTATACATTCCTCAAAACTCTTAGAAGTGTACACTAAAAGAAGTGAATTTAATGTATGTAAAGTATGCAAAAATTAAAAGAAAATGGGGGTGGGGAAGAGGTAAAGTAACTTGCCCAAGGTCAGAGCCAGGAATTCAAACAGAGATCTGTGTAACTACTAAATCCAGACTTATAACTGCTACGTAATATGGCTGCTCATCAAATCTCAGATCACCTTGTGGAAAGGGGCACTTCTCAGGAAATGGGGCTTTGTCTGTGGTCAGGGGCGTCAGACAAAGAAGCAAGCATGGGAACATAATAGAATTGGATTAACAGGCAAACAAACTGTGTCCTAGTCATGAATTTTCTACATTCTAAGATTTAGAGACTTGGATAGGCTAATTTATTTCTCTAAACTTCAGTTTTCTCATCTTTTAAATAATTTCTCCTTTGTTAAAAGAAAGTAATAAAAATCAAACTTTTAAAAAAACAACCTCCTGCTGGGAGGCACTACAATTTCACTGTGAAGATCTACGGCTCTGGAGCCAGCAAAATGTTGGTTCAAATCCCAGCTCTACATTATCACTAGCTGGGTGACTTGGACAAGTTTCTTCACTTCTCTGAGCCCTATGTTCCTTATCTATAAAAGGATAGTAACTCTATCTCATGGGACTGTTGTGAGTCTTACAAGAAACAGTTCCTCAAAGCACTCAGCAAAGTGCCTGGCACGCAGTGAGCATCAATGAATGTTAGCTATTATAATATTATCATCATCAACATCACTATTAGAGGCCCAGCCAACAAAGCTCTTACAAAGGGAGCTGGTGAACAGAGCTCCCTTTGTGTAAGCTCAGCCAGGGCTCAAGGGAAGGCAGGGTGATGGGAGTGTCCACAGCAATTTTGCTTAGACTACGAAGGGTTACAGAGGGTCTTGGGATGGAAGGCTCTTTCTGTTTACACAGGCAGACCTTTTATCTGCCTGGGCCCCCAATGCTGCCAGCACAGCTGGGTCAGAAGAAGTTCACATAGTAAACACACTCTGTGCCAGATCACAGCTCTTATCTGTACTTAGGTCCTGTTGCTGAGCTTCTCCTACCTTTTAGACTCTTTTTCTTCTTTTCCTCAGGGGTCCACATCCCTTCCTGTGAGACGACTTGCATCAGACCCTCTGATGAAAAGTGAACAAGATTCAAATCAAGGAACTTGTCCAAAGTCCCACTGTTGACTAAGGAAAGACTTCCTAGGATTGGAGTAACTTGTAGAGAACTGCTAAAATTGTGTCTTCTCATTTATATTCCTCTGTCGCTTTCATGGAGTCCCTGGGTGGCACAAATGATTAAGCACTCAGCTACTAACCACCCAGAGGCACCTTGGAAGAAATTCCTGGTGATCTACTTTGGGAAAATCAGCCACTGAAAACCTCATGCAGTGCAGTTCTACTTTGAAACACATGAAGTTCCCACGAGTAAGAACCCACTCAAGGGCAGCTGGCGAACTGCTACCACTTTCATATTCTTTCTATTCCTTCTTGATCTGTGGTAGGCACTTGGAGTGGATCCATTTGCTTAGTATCTATGCAAGATGATAGCTCCTAGTCAATTTGGCTGAGCTGCTTTGGAAATTCAGTCGGCAGAGACACCTCTCTGGGACTGAGGCTGGCCAGTAGAGCCAGGCAGCAGAAACCAGCATCTGTCGTCTTCTAGGCAGATGGTTCTCAAACTCTAGCATGCGTCAGAATCGCTTAGGGGGAGGGGGAGTTGGTAAACACATCTCTAACAAGTACCCAGGCAAACTTTTGGTCCAGGGACAAAACCTGCAGAATCTCTATTCTTGACTGTTGGGAGGTGGGGCCGCGGGTATAGCGGGTATAACAAGCTCCACCTGGTGATTAGAGGCGAGGGCTAGTTGCACCCCAGCCCAAGTAAAAGAGATTGTGACTGCAGATAAAATAAAAAAGAAAGTTGAGGCATTTTCCAAGCTTACTCTGTCAGCAGGTACCACTAAACATTCTTGATTGGGTTCAAATTACAGGACCAAGGGAGGAGGAATTGGTGAAAAATCAAGGAAATAGACCAATGTAGAGGATCCCAGAAACCAAGTGGATGAGGCTGGATGTTTACAGAAAGCAGCTTATATACTCAAAGGCAGAGCTGAAAAAACAGTGCTGAGTTTCATATCCAAGGCAAAGAGGGGTCAGAAACAGAAAGATAATAAATAGTAAGCAGACTAGAAACAGGGTTGGTTGTAGTACCTGAGGCAGGTTAGGGCAAGCAGGGATGTACAGGGTGCACAGGTCCTGGAGAGCAGCCTGCCAGCACACCCCCTAATTAATCTCCTTGATCGTGGCACTTAACAATGCCTGGCACACAGTAGTGCCCAGTTAGTGTGGAATAAATAAATGAATTTAGATCTGTGCTCCATCATGCCACATTAGAGCTCAGGTAAATGAACTTGGCCTCTGTAGCCTGGCTCCATCACCCTCCCTACTCCTGCATATTTCCCTCCTCTGTAACCATGGAGTAACACATTCCCCAGATGGGGTGGTGCCAAGAGGTGACTTAGGCAGGGAAAGTGAGCTTGGAGATGTGAGCTTCAGGACAGCCCTAAAATCTCCATTACAACCCCAAGCCCTCCCCCAAATAAAAACAATGCTCTTAAACGTAGGCAACTGACCTTCTCACAGTCCTGTTCAAGGTATGAATAAAAGCATCTTTTGCACACTTGTCTAATTATATGGATCTGTAACATACACTATGTCTACTGTTGGAATCTTGAAAACTGTCACTAAAATGGCAGGTAACGTCTTTGGCTGCTTCCACTGCCACCCCCAGGGCATTGGAAATGTGTGGGTGTGTTTTTCGATTGTCCCAGTAACTGGAGGGTGGGGAACAGTCATTTAGTGGCATTTAGTGGCCATGGGCCAGGGATGCTGATCACGCTGCAATGGCCGGCCAGCCCTGCACAATGAAAAGTGTCCGCAAAGTCTGCCTTTATTTGACTATCAAGATATTTATGTCAATGTCTCCCTAGCTGCCCCGGAAGACCACCTGATGCCGTTCCATTTGCTCCTTCACACCTAGGTGTGAATCATCCGTAATCTGTTTCAACTTGCTGGAATTCTGAATTCTTTGCCTATTAGTCCTGTCTGGAGAACACAGTGTGTTAAAAGATATACAAAAATTTTTTTTCAAAAAGAAATGCCCAATAGAAATGAGTTTTAAGAGGTAAAATAAAAAGATGTGTTTCGCATTATTGAAAGATCACTTTTGTGACTGGTTAGAGTTGCCCCATCTGATATGGCAGCCACTGGCCACATGTGGCTATTGTGAACTTAAAATGGGGCTAGTCCAAACTGGGATGTGCTGTAAGCATAAAACACACTGAATTTTAATGACTTAGTGTTAAAAATATCTCATTAATAATTTTATATTATTACATATTGAAATTTTAATGTTTTGGATACATTGGGTCAAATAAACTATATTATTAAAGTTTATTTATTGTCTCTATTTCCTTGTTTTCAACATGACTACTAGAAAATTTAGGAGCCCCTGAGAGGTGCAAATGGTTAAGCACTCAACTACTAACCAGGAGGTTGGCGGTTCAAACCACCCAGAGGCACCTTGGAAATAAGGCCTGGTGATCTACTTCTGAAAGGTCATAGCCTTGAAACGTCTACGCAGCAGTTCTACTCTGCACACTCGGGATTGCCATGAGCTGGAATCACTAGAAGGCAGCTAACGACAACAACAAATAGAAAATTTAAAATGACATTCATAGCTCGCCCTGTATTTCCATTGGACATCACTGTATAGGGAATGGGCCCAGGGGAGTGAGAGCAGAGACTGGTATGCCCCTTTGGCAGAGTTCAGGTGGGAGATGATAAGGACAGACTTGGAGCAGAAGGTTTGGGAGAGCAATGGAGCTGAAGGGCTGCTCCAGCGAGGTAATGAGTTTTGGAGCCTGGTGCCTAGAAAGGTAATGGTGTGAGACTCCTGGTTCTCTGGCTCTGCTCCACCCATCCTCTCCTCCCCAGACCCCTTCCTCCAAGCAGAAGCCACTAGCTAACCAAATGCCATTCTGATATTTACTAGAGTTGGGCCCTCCTGTGTCCCCCACTTACCCAACACCTGTTCTCAGGCATGTTGTTGTTTTTAGGTGCTGTGGAGCCGATTTCGACTCATAGCAACCACACGTGACAGAGTAAAACTGTCCCATAGGGTTCTCTAGGCTGTGATTTTTACAGGAGCAGACCACCAAGTCTTTCTCCTATGGAGCAGCTGAGTGGGATCCAACTGCTGACCTTTCGGTTAGTGGCCAAGTGCTTAATCCTTGCACTACCAAGGCTCCTTTCAGGCATGTTAAAAAACTCGTTGCGGTTGAGTCGATTCTGACTCATCGCGGCCCTATAGGACAGAGTAGAACTGCCCCATAGGGTTTCCAGGGAGCACCTGGTGAATTCAAACTGCCAACCTTTTGGTTAGCAGCCGTAGGTCCTAACCACCGCACCACCAGGGTTTGCTTCTGGAATATTAGGGTTTAGTAAATGGTTGCTGATTGCATTGCTAATTATCGTTTCCCTTAGTCTCCACCTAGACTATAAACCAGCACTTGTTCAAGATCACATCTCTCCTTTCACATGTTTTCATTTAAATCTAAGTCCTGGAATATCATATTATTAAATATGTTACTGATTTATCTTTTATAGACCCCTCAGGATACACAGATGACACTCCTTGCTTGCTGAAAGTGAAGAAGACTTGAAGGACTTACTGAAGAAGATCAAAGACCACACCCTTCAGTATGAATTATACCTCAACATAAAGAAAACAAAAATCCTCACAAATGGACCCATAAGCAACATCACGATAAAAAGAAAATAGTGAAGTTGTTAAGGATTTTGTTTTATGTGGATCCACAATCAACACCCGTGGAAGCAGCTGTCAAGAAATCAAACGGCATATTTCACTGGACAAATCTGCTGCAAAAGCCTTCTACAAAGTGTTAAAAAGAAAGTTGTCACCTTGAGGACTAAGGTGCGCCAGCCCCAAGCCATGGTATTTTCAATCGCCTCATATACATGCAAAAGCTGGACAATGAATAGGGAAGACCAAAGAAGAAATGATGCCTTTGAATTACAGCGTTGGCGAAGAACGTTGAATATACCATGTACTGCCAGACAGAAAGGTCCTTAGAAGGGAGGTTGGTGAAACTTCATCTCACTTACTTTGGGTATACTATCAGGAGGGATTAATCCCTGCAAAAGGACATCATGCTTAGTAAAGTAGAGGGTTAGCGAAAAAGAGGAAGACCCTCCAAGAGATGGATTGACACAGTGCCCGCAACAATGGGCTCAAACATAGCAACAATTGTGAGGATGGAGCAGTACCAGGCAGTGTTTTGTTCTGTTGTGCATAGGGTCTCTGTGAATCAGAACCGACTCTAGGGCACCTAATAACAGCAACAACAGACCCCTCAGGACCTAACGCAGAGCAACCCTTAGCAGGTGAGTAGAAAATATTAGCTAAATGAATGATTTCAAACAGTGAAAATTCCGCAAGAGTCCGGTACTGTCTCAAGCTTACCTTTCCCCAGAGGGTTACTGTTCAGGATGACAGGAAAGAAAGACACTCCCTCCCCGTCAAAAAAAAAAAAAAAAAAAAATCCCTGTGTGCTGTGAGCTTTATTTATTTCTCTCAAGACATCTATCAAGGATTTCTATGGGGGTTACGGAAATGGTATTAGCATGTGCAGAATTTTAGTCACTTATCTCAGGAATGAAATGTCTCTGTTTATGTGTACATGTCACAGTCATTTATTTGCTCAATGAATATTTAGAGGTTTCCAATGTGGCAGCTATTATGCCTGGCCCTGGAGATATAAAAATGAAGAAGGCAGGTTCCTCAAAGAGCAGAATCTCTTGTTCTCACTTTTCTTTTTCATCGGGTTGAGCACTGCAATGTTGAATACCGTCCTTCCAAAATTTCATGTCTATCTGGAACCTCAGAATATGACCTTATATGGAAATAGGGTCTTTGCAGATGTAATTAGTTCAGGATCTTGAGTTGAAATCATCCTGGTTTTAGGACGGGCCCTGTCTTAGTCATCTAGTGCTGCTGTAACAGAAATACCACAGGTGGATGGCTTTAACAAACAAAAGTTAATTCTCTTACAGTCTAGTAGGCTAGAAGTCCAAATTCAGGGCATCAGCTCCAGGGGAGGGCTTTCTCTGTCGGCTCTGGAAGAAGGTCCTCGTCATCAATCTTCCCCTGGACTAGGAGCTTCTCTGTGCAGGAACCAAAGGAAGTCCTCTGCTCCCGGCACTGCTTTCTTGGTGGTATGAGGTCCCCTGTCTCTCTGCTTGCTTCTCTCTTTTATATCTCAAAAGAGATTGGCTCAAGACACGATCCAATTTTGCAGACTGAGTCCTGCCTCATTAACACGACTGCTGCCTATGCCACCCCATTAACATCGTAGAGGTAGGATTTACAACATTAGGAAAATCACATCAGATGACAAAATGGTGGACAATCACACAATACTGGGAATCATGGCCTAGCCAAATTGATACACATATTTTTGGGGACAGCATTCAATCCATGTCAGGCCCTAAGTCCAATGACTGGTGTCCTTCTAAGAGGAAGGAGAGGGAGGTTTGAGACACAGACACACAGAGCAGAAGGTCACGTGAAGACGGAGGCAGAGATTAGCGCGATGCATCTACAAGCCAAAGAACGCCTGGAGGCACCAGAAGCTGGGAGAGGCAAGGAAGGATTCTCCCCTAGAGCCTTCTGGAAGTGGCCCCGCTGACACCTTGATTTCATACTTCTAGTTCCCAGAACTGTGAGAGAAGAAGTTTCTGTTATTTTAGCCATCAAGCATCCTAGGAAAAAAATACAAGCACCAGTATCTCATAGCTTTATCCTTTTTCTATTTCAAATATTTCCCACAAAGCCTAACATAAACTCTAACTCGAGACCATTGTGCGGAATTGTCACACAATCCTGGATGCTAGCCTTTTTACCTTTTTATTGACGCTCATTCTCTGTAAGTCAAGTCCCCTTTCTGTGCTTTGGTTTCTCCTGCCATCAGTGGGTAGCTGCTTGGCCTGTCGAACTCTCAGGGTCATTGTAGGGGTTGTACAGGACAATGGATGCAGAAAGGTCTTAAAATGAACAGAGTTGGGTAAGTGTCATGGATTGCTGTCATTCTGCCCTGGGTTGCCACCACCATTTGAAAAGAATCTAGACATAATTTAGAGAAATAGAAACATTTTATTTCTCAGTGGAGACACCTGCTTTTGGGGACTTAGATTTAAAATGAAAATATTTAAAAGTAGCTGTGTGATCTTGAACAAGTCATTTATCCTCTCTGGGTCTCAGCTTGCTCTCCGATGAAATGAAATAATCCACTAGGACTAGACCAATGGTCCTTCATTATCAGGAGGAGGTTCTTTTACCCCTACATTCACAATCAGGCGAGCCATAATTTTTTTTCCCATTTACATATTGTGCTTCTGTGTAAGGTTTTTTTGGGGAATAAAAAAAAAAAAACCCATCAACAGATGAATGGATAAACAAACTACGGTACATACACACAATGGAGTACTATGCAACGAGAAAGAACAATAATGAATCAGTGAACCATCGCATAACATGGATGAAACTGGAGGACATTAT
>NW_004443942.1:4216744-4266717 GCF_000243295.1 Trichechus manatus latirostris
TAAGCCTTCACCTGAAGTACAATAAAATATTTAAAAAAAAAAAAAAAACCCACTAAATAATCTGTAACGTCCTTCTGACTTTGGCCTTCCGTGTTTACACACAGACACCTGAATGCTCTTCGATAAACGTGGGTGCATTCCTTTTGTGTGCGTTAGGCGTGCTTGAGGGCCTCTGTGTACGAAATATTTTTGTAGGGGAGAATTGGCTGTAAGTCCATAACCTGCTTTACTTTTAAGTGTGCGCTCAGAAATGACTATTTTTCATAGCGGAATTCTTGAGTCTGAACAATTTTTGGCAGATGAAGACAGAGAAAGAAATTCAACAACCAGTCCAGGGAAAATTTCTTCCAAATTCTGGAATATTTTTGTTGGATGCTAGCGTGACTTGAGGTCACTCTGGGTTGGAGGGCTATGGGAACAGCGCCACCTTGTGGTCCCTGTGGTTGCTTTCCAGAGGAGAGCACCGTTGGTCCCAGAGCTAGGGGCAGGCAACCTCCAAGATGGTTGCACTCCTGGAACTGGGAACTCCGATTTGGTTGGGAAGGGACCCTGAGACTCACTGATACCACAGCCTGCCCAGCAGCAGACCCAGCTGCCTGACTTTGGAGCCCTTCTCCAAAAGCCACCACACTGCCAAGGATCATGAGGGTTACCAGGGCTGGGTGTGTGGTTGCTGGGGGAAAGTCACTGGCGGACAATGCTTGGAATCAAAAGAAGAGGGCAGAGGAGAAGGGACAAATTTTAGTTGTGATATTTGCCCTGACATGGCTGAGGTCAAGTTGGGAAGATGGTAAGCCAGGAAGTACACAGAGAGAGCAGGAGATGGCATTTCCCTGTCAAGAAATTCAGGGAACCCAATTGAAAAGGGGGCAAAGGACATGAAAGACTTTCCTCCAAGGAAGATATACAAATGGACAGCAAGCACATGAAAAGATATTCAACCTTCACCACCACCACCAGTTGCCACCAAATTAACTACAACTCATGGTGACCTCATGTGTATCAGAGTAGAACTGTGCTCCATAGGGTTCTCAGTGGCTGACTGTTTGGAAGTAGATCACCATGCCTTTCTTCTGAGGTGCCTCTGTGTGGATTTGAACCTCCAACCTTTCAGAGTTAATCATTTGCACCACCCAAAGACTCCTACTGATAATTAAGGAAATGCAAATCAAAACCTTAATGAAATACTACTTCACACCCACTAGAATGGCTTTAAGGAGGCCTGGTGATGCAGTGGTTAAGCACTTGACTGCAAACCAAAAGGGCAGCTGTTCGAACCCACCAGCCGCTCCAAGGTAAAAAGACCCAGTGATCTGCTTCCATAAAGATCACGGCCTTGGAAACCCTATGGAGAAGTTCTACTCTGTCCCATAGGGTTGCTATGAGTTGGAATCAACTTGACGGCACACAACACACACACACACATGGAATGGTTTTAATTTTTTAAAAAATAGAAAATAACAAGTGTTGTCAAGGATGTGGAGAAATTAGAACCCTCATTCATTTCTTGTGGGAATGTGAAATGGTACTGCTGCTGTGGAGGACAGTTTGGTGGTTACACAAAAAGTTAAACATAGAATTAACATATGACCCAGCAATTCCACTCCTAGGTATATACCCAAGAGAAATGAAAATATATGTCCACTTAAAAACTTGGAAACGAATGCTTGTAGCAGCATTATTTTTAATAGCAAAAAGGTGGAAACAACCCAAATGCCCATCAAAGGATGAATGGATAAGCAAGTTGTGGGATAACTGTACAATGGAATATTATTCAACAATAAAAAAAAGGAGGCACTGATACATGCTACAATTTGGGTGAACCTCAAATACATGCTCACTGAAAGAGGCCGCGTGCAAAAGGTCCCATATTGTATGATTCCATTGATATGATATATCCAGAATGGGGATTTCCACCCATAGAGACAGAAAGCAGATAAGAGGTTACAAGGGGATAGAGGAAGGAGGAGATGAAGGGTGATAACTTAACCAGTACAAGGTGTTTTTATGGGGTAATGAAAACTTTTGAAACTAGAGAGAGCTGGTGTTTGCACAACATTGTGAATACCCTAAATAGTACTGAATTGTACATTTAAAGTAGTTAAATGTGTGTTATGTGAATTATACCTCAATTAAAAAACAAAGAGACTTAGGCAAGGAAGAGAGGGATCTACCCCTTACCTTAATCCTGATTTTGACCCAGCGCTGACCCTAACCTGAGGGGGATAGCAAAGTTCTTTGGCAGGAGCGACTACCTGGGACTGGCAAGGTCAGAAGAGGCTCCTGGAGGAAGCAGCATGGAAGGTAAGCTTTGGTGGCCATGCGAGATTTGAAAAGTGAAGTGATGGGAAGGGTCTAGCATGAGGAAAGGCTGGAAGGGTGAGAGAGGACTGGTGTGTTCACGCATGTTCCAGTAAAACGGGAGTGGGAGAGTGGGCAAGCTATGACCCTCAAGCCTGTTTTGGATGGTCCAGGAGCTAAGCATGGTTTTCACATTTTCAAATGATTGAAAAATCAAAAGAAGAATAATATTTCTTGATGTGAAAATTATATGATATTCAAATTTCAGTGTCCACAAATAAAATTTTTTGTTTTTTTTTTTAACAGCCACACTCATTGGTTTACTTATTAGCTATGGCTTCTATAGCAAGGAAGAGGGAGCTACCTCTATGACTGCTTTTGTAGCAGAGTTGTGTAGCTGTGACAGAGCCTGCAAAGACTAAAATATTTAATATCTAGCCCTTTATAGAAAAGTTCGCTGACCCCTGCAGTAGATCATGAAAGTCTAGGGGAGTAATAGCTGGATGAGGCTGCTGAGGGAAGCAGCCAAGGTGAGAAATCGGCACCCTGAGATACCACGAAGGGTTATGAGTAGGGGAGGGTCTGGTGCTTTGGGAAGGAGGCAGGAGGCAGATTGAGGAAGGCCTGAAGGGATGAGACTGGAGGCCCAAAGGAAGGCCATGATTCCGGGTCCAAGCAGCGGCCATGGGACAAGAGGTGGGGACATTCAGAATGGAGAGGTCCAGGGAGGGATTGGACATAAGGCAGAAGGAGGAGCCCATGATCATCGGAAGGTGAAAGTGATATAGGCTGTTTCTAGAATTCACACCATCAGAATGAAGAAGCCTCAGACTCACCCCCTCATTGTACGGACAAGGAATCTGAGGCTGAGAGAAGCAAACTGGCTTACTTAGGTCACACAGTAACTCAGCGGCACCGTCAGACTGGACACCCTGTAGGCTTGTAGGCTTAATGGGCCAAGAACTGGGCCAGGAGTGACCTCTCTCTGCTCTTCACTAGAAAGCTGGTGGGGCCTTCAGGCCACAACCCTAAGGAGATCTGGATTTATAGCTCCATTTGTCACTAAGTCACCAATTCATTGTGTGGCTTTGTGCAAATCCCTTCCTAATATGTGTCTTATTTTTCTTTTCTGTGAGATATGGGGCTAGACTACTGACCTCTCAGGTTTCATCCAGGAGGGAAGTTTTACAGTCCTAAAATGGGGTCTAACCTTGCCTCAAGGAGTCCTGGTGGCCTGTGGTTAAGTGCTCGGCTGCTAACAAAAACGTTGGTGATTTGAACCCGCCAGCCGCTCCATGGGAGAAAGATGTGGCAATCTGCTTCCATAAAGATTACAGCGTTGGAAACCCTGTAGGGCAATTCTACTATGTTTTTTAGGGTCACTGTGAGTCACTATGAGTCAGAATTGACAGATGACAATGAGGAGACCTTGCCTCGCCCTGTCCTGCCTCCTTCACAACATTGATAAGGTGTGGGACAGGGCCTAGGAGAGCTGGTTGATATCCCAGCAGTGCTTTATGAATGGTGGGAGGGACTTAAATTAGCCAATTCATGCTTGTGGACTGGGGCCTTGTCTCCCCATCCCTGCTTCCTGAATATTGTCAGAAGGCCGTCTCGACTTGTTTACCCAAAGACACCAGAGCCAAAGTTGCTGCTCCCCAGGGTTTGCTTGGGGGGCCTCTTCCCTCTTTCCTGGGCCTGGGAATCTCTTAAGAGGAAACTTGTGGTGAACTTCTCTGACTTTGAAGATAGACAGAGCTATGGGGCTCCCCCAGAACACCCCCAGGCAGAAAGCATCCTTTTGTACTGTACAGAAATTACGTGAGGCTGATGTCTGGATTCAAGAGACCCCCCCAGGTCCTTGAGCCTCTGTGGACCAGCCAGACACCTAATTCTCCACATGAGCCCCTCACTCACACCCAGCTCTCGGACTGAGAGAGCTCCAGACTCAGTCAGCTTAAGAAGCCCCATTGACACCTGCATGTCATGGCACCTGCTGGACAGTCCTTTATTCACACACCTCTTGGCAAGAGTACATTTCCCAGAGCACAAATGCCTCACTCTCTTACTGTCCTTTAGGACCTAGACTAGTTAAGCTGGAATCGATGGAGACCATCAGTCTACCTAGTTTACCAGTGGGGAAACTGAGGCCCAGAGAGGGAAGAGTGTTGCCAGGGTCAGGAAGCAAGTCAGTGGCAGAGTCTCATGGCTCCTGTGCTGGGTCTCCCCTCTTCATCTCCCACCAAGCCAGAAGGCTCCATGCTCATCTGCTGTGTTTGGTGGCTGCTCTGGACCAGTCATAGATTGCCACAGGTAAAACCACTCAAACCCTGAAGTCTTCGTGGGCTTGATGCTGGGGGCCTGCTGGACAGGGTGGATGTTGCAGAAAACAAGGTCCTTAGTGAGCTGGGTTCTGCCCGTCTCTGATGGATTTACCTCCAGCCCTCATCCCACACACATTCTCTGCTCTCTGGTCACCTCCACAATGAGCTACCCTCCTTCTCACCTCCAGAGCTTTGCCCAAGCTGCTCCCTCTGCCTGAAATACCTCCCCTTTCTCTCATATACACGGGATGACTCTTCTCACTTTTCAGAGGCCAGCCTAGACATTACGACGTTCACCCTGCTTACCCCAGGCACCCGTTACCCACTACCAAGGAATCACGTGTGGTTTCTCCCTGTCTATTCAGGCCTGTGCAGTTAATGTTTGAGGAGTGAACAGGGGCTCCTGGGGGAATATTCCAGACTCACACACCTGAGTAGCCTCCCTGCTTCCCTCCTTGCCTCCTCAGAGCTGCCAGCCATACCAGCTTCCCTTCCATCCCAAAGGTGCCCTTTCCCTGCAGGGAAGGGAGCTGACCCCACTGCTGTGCTACAGCTGGGCCTAGACAAAGGGTTAGGCCCTCCCCTTGTTTGGCCTAGCCAGGTGGGACCTGAGGTCTCTGACATTCCCGCTCACATGGATCTCAGCTGTGCTAACAAGGCATTGCTTCCTCTGGGAAAATTTGTACTATTGGCATTCTGCAAGGTGACCAGGAGGTGGCGCCAAAGTCTGCCAAGAAGGGTGACCTCACAGGAAAGCCTGGATCCCAAGGCCTCTGGTGGCCTGAGTTTTCCTCACACAGAGCCCAAGCAAGACTTCAGTTCTGTTGCTCTGATGGGAGTCCTGCTCTGACAACTATGTGGCTGCAGGCTCCTTGAAGGTGAAGGCTAGGAAGGCTCTGTTCAACATTGCTGCCCGGTGCTGAGTGAGGGCTGGGCTCTGAGTCACCCTTGTACCGTAGCCTTTGCCCAGGGCCTGCCGCTGAATGTGTGCGGACTGGGGAGTAGAGGGAAAGCATGCCATACAAGAGCTGCAGGGTCCTGTGCACTTTCTGTGCTGGGATTTGCCATAATCACAGTGATTTCAGTGTTCCAGGTTCAGGAAGGCTGGGAGCTAGCAGGGAACTTGGCGAACACTCAGTGAGAGCTTTCTACCTGGTAGGTCCAGAATGGGTTACAAATTTATTGAGACATTGATCGTCTAACCCTTGGGGTGGCTTGGCAGGACCAGGAGGGCGAGACCCCTTGAGCCAGTTGCTTTTGGCCACAAGCAGCCTCATTCACTGTACGATTATTATTTTCTACGTTTACTTGACAAAGTTGGGAAACACTTATCTAGAGCTAAACTGTCCAATATAGTAGCCCCTAGCCACATGCGGCTATTTAAATTTAAATTAGTTAAGATGAAATAAAATTAAAAATTCTGTTTCTTAGTTGCACTAGCCACATTTCAGGTGCTTGTTAGCCACATGTGACTGGTGGCTACCATAACGGACAGCACACAAATGAATGTTTCCATCACTGTAGAAAGTTCTATTGCACAACACTGGCCTAGCTAGAGCTCAGACTAACTTCTTCTGGATAGGGTATACTTTGGAATTTCAGAAAGTTCTTGACTCTCTAGTACATTGCCTTCCACTGATAAGGTTGTTGTGATGTTATAGAGAAGTGGAGTCAGACAGACCTAGGATTAAACACTGACTTTGTCATTTACCACTTTTGTGGCCTTGGAAAAGTCACTTAACCTCTCTCAGCCTCAGTTTTCTCATCTATGAAATGCAAATATTAGCAACCTCCTACCATTCATTATTGGGAGGATTAGAAGAGGTACAGCATAGGAATCACCTAACACAGTGGCTGGCATGTAATTTTATAGCCATACTTCCTCTCCAAGCCCACTCCCTGCATGCATTCACCCTGTAGGCCCTTATCACTGGCCTATGATGTATCCAGACCCATGCCAGTTTCTGCAGCTCATTTAAAGGAGCAAAGGGCTTGGTTCTGCCCAGAAGGAGATTGCAATCTAGGTGGAAGACGAGATAAATGTCATGAAGCAACCTGAAAACAATCTTAGGCAATTCACAGGGCAGTGTGTCATCAGGTGACGCAGGACCCAACATTTTGTGGGGCAGGATGTTCATCTGAGAAGGCATCGCAGAGGGGGTGAGATTAGAACTGGTACTGAGGCAAAAGAGGGTTTGGACTGGCAGAGCCCGTGGGAGAAAAGTGGCAGCAGGGAATGGTGTGGCGTTAGAAGAAACAGCATGAGCAAAGAAGGCTCGGAGGCAGATAAGAGACTGCATAGTGAGGGCCAGCCCAGCTGAGATTTGCATGGAGGGGAGAAATTGAGAGGAAGGTTTACAAAGAATGTCACTCAGATCTTGGAAGCCAGCTGAGGAGCTTGAGTTTGATCAGGCAGGTGGTCACCAGGCAGGTGGGGACTTGAGCTGAGAAATAGACAGAGCATGGGGAAGACTATGTGGCAACAGGAGTAAGAAGGTCTATGCGGGAGATCCTGAAGACTGTGACTGTCCATGAGATGTGATACCAGAGGCATTCTAGAACAGGGGCAGCGCACGGTACCATTTACAGAGGGCTGTTAGCATACTCTGAGCTCAAATTGCTCAGAGTATGTAGTAACTAGAAACTTGAACTCAACTGGCTTGTACAAGTTCACATATACGTGAGAACAGGAGGTGGGCGGCACAGAAAGGAAGCAGGGTAGAGGGAAATTAGTTTACAAAATATCAAGATCTGAGCCCTACCCCCTCATTCAGTAGGGAAACGGAGCAGGATGAGGGCTGGGACTAGAGGATAGCAGTGAGGAGAGAAGTATGTACAGAGAGGACTGGGCGTCTGATAAGCAGAAAATCCGTTGCCGTTGACTCAATCTGACTCATAGTGACCCTATAGGACAGAGGAGAACTGCCCCATAGGGCTTCCAAAGCTGTAATCTTTGTGGAAGGAGACTGCCCCATCTTTCTCCCGAGGAGTGGCTGGTGGGTTCAAACTGTCTACCTTTTGGTTAGCAATGGCGCACTTAACCACTGAGCCAATAGAGCTCAGTCTGATAAGCAGAGCTGAGTGTAAAATCATTAGACAGAAACACACACACGTGCACACATCTATATACATAAACACGCACAAGCACACATGCATACCTCCCAAATTTACATATTCATGTGTTTTTGTACCTAGAGACCCTTGAGGTACATGCATATACATACCCCTGCAAATGCAGGTACATACATACACACACACAGACACACGTCATTACACATGTGTATATATGTGCGTTCCCTCTCAGCCCAGCTCTCCCAGGGCTGGCACTGGGGCTGGCGTTGGGCTTACTGCAGTGAAGCCAGAAACGTCTATCCTGCCTGGGCTTTTTGTCCGTTTCTGATGGAGGCTTCTCCAAACTTTGCTTGTAAATACTATTTATTTTGGAAAGCAACTTCTCTGTTTTCAAATAAGCAGTAGGTACAGGCAGTATTGGATTTCCCTGGTTTGACACTGACCTAGAAAAATGTACTAGCAGGAACGGAAAATGTGATGCCCCACTGTGCTGTCAGACACGAGTGAGTTTCACTCTTCTTAATTTTGATTGCTAAGGTCAAGATGCAAGTGAGAGAAGGCAGTGCTACCTCCCTGCCCAGCCTCAGGCTCCTTGCGGGGCTGTGGTGGGTGAGGGGAGCAGAGGGCCTCAGAGAACAGGGTATCAGCACAGCTGGAGAGGGGCTCTGGAGGGGCAGCTTGTCATGGGGGCCAGTGACTGAGGCCAGCATTCTGAGAGCCAGCAGTTCCTGGATGTGCAAAATGTGGATGGGGCCCAGCTCTAGGGATCCTCACAGTTGTCATCAGGGAAAAGGGCAGCATGACCTCAGCTCCGGTTGAGGGCTTGAAGCCAGTTTCCGTCCTTTGGAGGAGTATAGGCTTCTAGGGGGCAGAGCTGCCAGGCCCAGCCACAGCAGGCCTGTAGGAGTCCTGGGCACTAGACTGGGAGGAGTCAGGGCAGAACCAGGGAGCAGCATCCAAGGCAGGAGCCCAGGGAGACAAACCCTACATCATGGTGAGAAGACAGGTACCTGCGGTCTCCCTGGGGGAACTGGGTCCTGGTCTGATTGGCAGCAAAGGAGACTCAAGGATCAATGCACAACCCATTATGCTGACTGAGACACAGAGTCCCCCAGAGTCCCTCAGCTGTTCCCGTTAAGACCAGAACTAAGAAGTAGTGTGGGGTGGTAGAAACCACGTGGACATTTGAACATGAGAAATCTGGGTTCATATTCCTCTCACCTACTCCATGGCCTTTCGTGAAGATGAAATGAGATCAGAAATGTAAAGTGTCTAACCAGGGTCAGATACACACTAAGTGCTCAATAAGCTTGAGGTCAAATCGTGGCTCCACCTCACTAGCTATGTAGCCTTGAACAGGCGACTCATTCTCTGTGCCTTAATTTCCTCACCTGTAAAATGCAGATAGTAGTAAACTACTTCATAGAACCGTTGGGGATTAAATGAGTTAATACAAATAAAGCACTTTGAACGGTTGTTGTCGTTAGGTGCTATCAAGTCAATTCCCTCTGTAAATGCTCCAAAGGGTTTGCTAGGCTATAATCTTTACGGGAGTAGATCGCCAGGTCTTTCTCCAGTGGAGCTGCTTGGTGGGTTCAACAGCCAACTTTTTTTTAGGAGGCAAGTGCTTAACTGTTGTGCCATCAGAGCTCCTTACTTTGAACAGTACATGGTACTTAATAAGCACTAAATTGTTTGCTGTGATATTAAATATTATTCTTAATGACTTATTCATGTATTAATTTGCATATTCATTGAAAAAGTATTTATGGAGTGCCTTCTATGTGGCAAGCACTATTCCAGATTCTGGGGATACTGCAGTGAACAGGAAACGATAAACCCTGTGTGGCTCCCCGAAGATGTCCACATCCTAGTTGACACTTGTGAATATGTTATATTACATGGTGAGGGAGGAATTAAGGTTGCTAATCAGCTCACCTGAAGAGAGAAGATTAGCCTGGATTATCCAGGTGGGCCCAGTGTAATCACAAGAGTCCTTATAAGTGGAAGAGGGAGGAAGGAGAGTCAGAGAAGGATGGCGGAAGCAGAGGTCTGAGAATGTGATTGCTGACTTTGAAAGTAGAATGAGACATGAGTCAAAGAAGGCAGGTGACCTCTATAATCTGCAAAAGGCAAAGAAGCCGATTCTCCCCTATGAACCTCCAGAAGGAGCACAGCCCTGTCCACAACTTGATTTTACCGCATGGAGTCCTGTGTCCGACTTCTGACCTACAGAACTGTAAGATAATACATATGCGTTGTTCTATGCCACTAAATTTATGGTCATTTGTGACAGAAGCAGCAATAGGAAAAGAATACAGGCCCTTTTCTCAAGGAGCTTACATTCCATTTTATTTTTAATTAAAATCTATTATTATGTTTTCAGTGAAAATTTACGTAGCAAATTAGGTACCTATTTAACAATGGCTACACAATTTGTTCAGTGACATTGGTTATATTTTCACAGTGTGTCAACTTTCTCATCATTTCCCTTCTGGTTCTGTTTCCAGTAATCTAGCTTTCCTGCCCCCTTGCCTTCTCATCTTTGCTTTTGAGTAAATGTTGACCATTTGGTCTCATATAGATGATTTTTTAAAGGAGCACAGTACTCATGGATGACATTGTTTATTTTATGAACCAGTATGTTATTTAACTAAAAGCTGATCTCATGGAATAGTTTTGGTTCAAGGATTAATGAGTATCTCAAGGTAATAGTCTTGGGGAATCCTCTAAGTCTCAACCAGTCCAGTAAATCTGGACTTTTTAACAATTTGAGTTCTGTTCCGCATGTTTCTCCCATTCTGTCAGGATCCATCTATTGTGTTCCTGATCAGAATGGTCAGTAGTGGTAGCCAGGCACCATCTAGTTCTTCTGGTCTCAGGGTAGACCAGAAGTTTGTGTACAGACTGTAAGTCCTGTAGACTAGTTTCTTCTGAGTTTTTGTTTTCCTTCTTTCTCTTTTGCTCCAATGTGTAGGGACCAATAGTTGTATCTTTGGGAGCTTACATTCTTATAGGGGAAGATAGATAGAAAGGAAATAAATAAGATACACGGTGTGGGGGATGGTGCATTCTTTCTCCTTCCCCTGGGGTGGTGGAACTGAGGCTGATGAGCACAGATGTTGCAACAGGGAGCAGGGGTCAGAACTGGCTGGCTGGAGCTTGTAAGTTTGCTGCCTCCCTCAACCAGGGACACCCTCACCCTTGCACCCCTCCATTCCCACAGGCCTTAAGGGCAGGGGCAGCTGTATCCTGATGCTTCCTGGCTCTGGTCTGACTCACACAGCTAAAGTTCACGGGATCCTGGGGGTGTGGGGGGAGGAGGTACTCAGTGTCTGGTCCAGGAGTAGGTGGGACTGGCTGCTAGAAGTCAGGGGCAATTAGCATGTTCCCCAGATGTTTGCAGGTGGGGCGATGAGAAGTTGTGATTTGTCAAAGCTAGCTGGGGGGTGAAAGCCAAGGGCAGGCGGCACCTCTTAGAGAGTCTCCTAGGTTCCTGTAATTACAAGCACTTGATTGAACATAATAAGGAGACCGAGGATCCTCCCATTAGGAGGCCATAAAACACCACTTGGCACTTGGCTTTCATCTTGCCAGGCTGCTTACTGAAGTCTTCCTCTTTCACCTTCAAGGCCTTTAATTGGTAGGTCTGAGCCCAGCGAGCTACCTTAGGAGATGGCTCAGACCCTCCTTGCTGAAGTCACTGAAGACTCTGCCCCATCCCTGAGCTTATCCTGACCAAGTCCGGGAGGTCTGAGGAACTGCAGCCCACCAGCAGGTGGAGTTTGCAATTTGTGGACAGTGCCTTGGGACCCTCACTCAGGAGTTCAGGTTTGCACTGCTCAAGGGCTCTAGATCCAAAGGGTATCATTCACCCTGTAGACACACACTGGTTTACACGAGAGCACACCAGCTGGCAAAGAGATTCTGGGTCTCCAGGTGTATTAGTTTCCTTCGGTTGCCACTACCAAATACCAAAAACAAGGTGGCTTATAAGAACAGAAATGTATTGTCTCACAGATCTGGAAGCTGGTAGTCCAAATTCAGGGCATCAGCAGGGCCATGTTCTCTCCAGAGGCTCTAGGGTAAGATCCTTTCTTTTCTTTCTCAGCTTCTAGTAGGCCCAGGTTTCCTTTGCTTGTGGTTGCAGCAAAACTCCCGTGGCAGACTTCCTTCTCTCTGATCTGCAGGTCTCTTCTCCCCTTTTACAGGCCATCATTCAGGTTGGATTAGGACCCATCCTACTCCGGTATGACCTCATATGCTAACTGATAACATCTTCAAAGACTCCATTTCCAAACAAAGTCATATTTACAGGTACTAGGGGTTAGGACTTCAACATAATTGGCGGGGGTGGGGGCAGGTGGTGGTGGCCCCAATTCAATCCATGATACCAGGTAAGTAGCAGGGGAGAGCTCCCTTTGGCCTAAATCCACTATGGCACTCGGGGCTGTGCAGGAACTCTCTGGCACACTCTGTATACCCTGTCCTGCTGTACCCCAGCTGTCCTTTGAGGCCTTGCCTCCTGATGCCCTTTAGGGCCTGATTCCCAGGCATCTGTGACACTGAACCTGGAGGGCCAGTGGAGGCAGAGTGTGTGTGCCACTGACCACAAGCGTGCCCCATAGTGTGTGTCCAAAGAACCAAGGCTGCTGTCCACCGGGCAGAGATGTTTAGGTTACACAGTAATATACTAACTTGACCTTTCCTTGTAACCTGAGGAAGTGACATCTTCTCCTAATCTACATGAAGGTGCGGTATTGGCTAGCCAGGCCCTGCCCTGACTCACTGAGACACAGCCTTTGCAGCCACTATCTGTGTGTTGAAGCCTGGCCCTCGGTTTTCCTTGGTAAAGTTTCAGTTCTCTAGTAGCTACAGCCCTACTTCCAGAGCCAGACTTGACCTTGACCTGTGCACCTATTCATTTCTTACCACCCTCTTTAACCTAGGGCTGGACCCAGACCTATGCCATTGCCTGAGGTCCACTCTGAACTAGCTAATCACCTGCAGCTTGCAGCCTTCCTGTCTCTCTGGGTCCTAAGCCAGGGGCAAAGGCAGTGTCTCTACGGCCACAAGCAAGTGAAGAATTGAGTTGAGATAACTCTGAAACCAGGGCTAGTGAAGACGTGGAGTATAAACTGAACCAGCCTTCCTGGACAAAGCAATCTAGCAATGGGGATACACCTCCTTTGACACAAAGATTCCACTTGAGGGAATTTGTACCTAAGAGAAAATCAAGGATGTGTGCAGAGGTTTTGCTGGAAAGATGTTTGCTGCAGCATTGTTTGTGCTAGCAACAGTTAAACATAAGTCGAATATCCATCAGTAGAATAACAAGTGACTGAATTGTAGGCAAACTTATATTTTTCAGACACAATGAGTATTCCTAGAAATCTGCCCAAAGGTTTGAAAGTGGACAAGAGTTTCTTTTTTAAAATCACCAATAGCTTTTAAAGTTATGAGAGATGTTTCTTTTCCCTAAAAATTTAAAACATTTACGAAATTACTAATTGTGCCTAACCTTTTAGACACAATCTTCAACAATACATGTCTTATTTTGGGTATTCCAGAAAGTAACACCTGAGACAAAAATTCCAATGTAGCAGTTTATTTAGGAAGTGATCCCAGGAAATGCTGAGGGAGTGGGGAAAGGAGAAAGGAAAGGAAAGAAAGCTAATAGAGGGCAATTTGTCAAGGCAGTTACAACTGTGGGTAACAAGATCTTAATTCCTCTGGGGACTCTGGGAAGTCGCGTAGAACACCTCACCTGAGGGGCAAGAGAGCTGGGGTATTTAGCTACCTACTCCCAGAAATCACTGGTTGTGGGCTGTTCCTTGTGGGGGTGGGACACTTGTTTCCCAAGCACTTCCTGCGTGTTCTGCACATGCAGGCAGAGCAGGCACTAGTGACCAGAGAAACCTCTGAGGCCAAATCCCAGGGAAGTCTGTGGGTGGTGGAGGTTTGAGTCCACCCAGAGGTGCCTGGGAAGAAAGGCCTAGTGATCTACTTCCAAAAACTCAGCCACTGAAAACCCTGTGGAACACAGTTCTACTGTGACACACACAAGGTCACTGTGAGTAAGAGTTGATACAACAGCAACTGTTTTTTGTTTGTTTGTTCATTTGTTTAATTGTGGTTCAGGGATTTGGAAAGAGTTTGTTGGGAGGCTGAAGAATCCACTTCAAGATGGCTTCTTCAGTAACATGTCTGGTGCCTCGGTACTCCTTGGCCTTGCTCTCTCTTCACATGAAGTCTCAACCTTCAAGCTCTTGCCATGCAATTTAGAATTCTCACAGCATGGTGGCCTCTAGGTAGTTAGGCTTCTTACATAGAGGCTCTGGATCCGGGCTCTGGGAGCAGGAAGCAAAAGCCACCAGTCTCTTAAGTCTTGGGCCTAGTAACAAGCACAGCATCACTTCCACCTTACTCTACTGGTTAATCAATCCCAGAACCCACTCAGATTAAACATGAGGGGACACAGACCCTACCTCTTAATGGGACCAGTGGCAAAAATTTTCAGCCATCTTTAATCTTTCATACCCTCTGAGAAGGTGTTATGGATTTAATTGTGTCTCCCCAAAATATATGCCAACTTGGCTAGGCCGTGATTCCCAGTGTTCTGTGGTTGTCTTCCACTTTGTCATTTGATATAATTACCTCTATGATGTTAATGAGGCAGGATCGTTGTTGTTGTTATATGCCATCGAGTCAGTTCCGACTCATGGCGACCCTACGTACAACAGAATGTAACACTGCCCAATCCAGCACCATCCTCACAATCGTTGCTATGTTTAAACTCATTGTTGCAGCCCCTGTGTCAGTACATCTCGTCAAGGGTCTTCCTCTTTTTTGCTGACCCTCTCCCTTACCAAGCATGATGTCCTTCTCCAGGGACTGTCCCTCCTGATAATACGTCCAAAGTATGTGAGATGAAATCTCGCCATCCTTGCTTCCAAGGAGCACTCTGGCTGTACTTATTCTAAGACACACTCATTCATTCTTCTGGAAGTCCATGGTATATTCAATATTCTTCTCACACCATAATTCAAAGACATCAGTTTTTATTCTGTATTTCTTATTAATTGCCCAGCTTTCACATGCATATGAGGTGATTGAAAATATCATGGCTTAGGTCAGGTGCACCTTAGTCCTCAGAGTGACATCTTTTGCAGCAGATTTGCCCAATGCAATACATCATTTCATTTCTTGACTGCTTCTTCCATTGGCGTTGATTGTAGATCCAAGTAAAACGAAATCTTTAACAATTTCAATATTTTCTCCATTTATCATGTTGCTTATTAGTCCAGTTGTGAGGATTTTTGTTTTCTTTATGTTGAGGTGTAATCCATACTGAAGGCTGTAGTCTTTGATCTTCATCAGTAAGTGCTTCAAGTCCTCTTCACTTTCAGTAAGCAAGGTTGTGTCATCAGCATATCGCAGGTTGTTAACGTGTCTTCGACTATATACGTGGACCTCACTGGATGTAAAACACAGGATCAAATCAACTACATCTGTGGAAAGAGACAATGGAAAAGCGCAATATCATCAGTCAGAACAAGGCCAGGAGCTAACTGTGGAACGGACCATCAATTGCTCATATGTAAATTTAAGTTGAAGCTAAAGAAAATTAAAACAAGTCCATGAGAATAAAAATACGACCTTGATGCCACCTGATTTTGGAGACCATCTCAATAGATTTGATGCATTGAACACAAATCACTGAAGACCAGATGAGTTGTGAGATGACATCATGAGGCAGGATTAGAAGCAGTTATGTTAATGAGGCAGGACACAATCTACAGGATTGGGTTATATCTTGAGTCAATCTCTTTTGAGATTTAAAAGAGAGAATTGAGCAGAAAGGAGAAGGACCTCATTACCACCAATCAAGAAGAGCCAGGAGTGGAGCACATACTTTGGACCCCGGGGTCCCTGCACTGAGAAGCTCCTAGACCAGGGGAGATTGATGACAAGGACCTTCCCCCGGAGCCAACAGAGACAGAAAGACTTCCCCTGGAACTGGCACCCTGAATTTGGACTTCTAGTCTCCTAAACTGTAAGAGAATAAATTTCTGTTTGTTAAAGCCGCCTACTTGTGGTATTTCTGTTAGAGCAGCACTAGATAACTAAGACAGAAAGAACAGATTTTCTGCCACCCCAAAGCTTGAAAGTCATCTGTGTTTCTCTTACATCATTGCTTTCTTGAGGCAATGGAAGCAGCTCAGCCCAGCTGCTGTCTGAGTGAGTGAAGAGCCCTAGAAAAAGAGGAAATTCAGAAAAGAAGGGGAACCTCGGTTAGTATTTCAAAATGTTCTTCAGCGGTGCAACCCAAAACTTGATACAGTAGGATAATAAGTAATGATTCAGAAAGATATGCATAAAATATCAAGTATGAAAATCAGGTTGTAAAATTGTGTGTTTCAGTATGGTATTATCTGAAAAACATGAATATATAAATACTGGATAAGTATATACAAAAATGTTAACATGGTTTATCTGTGAAAGGTGGAATTCTGGCACTTTTTTCATCTTTTTGCTGTGTCTGTTTTTTGGATATTTCATAAAACTGACAAACGCCACTTTTATTTCAGGAAAAAAGTTTTCATAAGACAAAACGAATCCACTTTCCTCTGGTTTATTAACCAGTTCGTTCTTTGTGCAGGTTCTATTGAGCATGCACCACATGCTAGTACTGCTCTAGTCATTGGGAATACTGGAATGAACAAGCCAGACAAGGTCCCTGTCCTCACAGAGCTCATGATCTGGTGAACTGCCTGGACTGCTGCTCTTCTTTGGCAGGGGCACTTGCATCCAGAGCTTCCTGAGTTTTGATCCCAGAGGACACTGTGCAGAGCCATCTGCTGAGGATGAAAGCAGCCCAAAGACTTCTGTGCCCTTGCCAATATCCTGCCTCCAAGCAGTCTGCCTCTTCCATTGGCTTCTTGTTCTGGGATCCCAGGGCCTTCATTTCTTGCCCTGAATTTTCCTCCTGAGAGCTTAGCAGAGTTCCCAACCCCCCTCAAAAAGGAGCCTTTTATCTCCCGGCAGTGTTGTTTCTGGGACTTGAGCATGGGGCTGTTATTCCCCTGCTCAGCCTTGTGTGCTCGTGCCCCCTCCTTCTTCCTGCAGCCAACGCTGGCGCTGTATGGCAGAAGCCACTGGGAGAGAGGGTACCAGTCAGGTTATGGCCCCAAGTACGGATCTTAAACCCTTGGCCACTGGGAGGTGATTGATGGAGCACCTACAGTGGGTCTGTCACTGTGTTAGTTATGTTCACAGAAGTCACAGATTTCATCCCCCAACTCTCCTATAATGCAGATCAGGGACTCCTGAATCATGTCCTGAGAAATGGTAGTTTCTTCAGATGTTAACGGGTTCTATGCTGAAGTTTGCAAAACATCACAGTAAACAAAATGACCTGAGATTCTTTGCTGCAGGACTGCTCAGTGTCTTTAATATCCTACCATGCACTGTGAAACTCAAAGGGGAGGCTATAATATGCAGTTTTTCCCCAAATTTATTTTACCCCAGTACCTTTTTTTTCCTTGAACCCTATTACTCAGTGATGCAGAATACTGTTTTGGAAATGCTGATATGTGATCTAATTGTCTCCATTTTACAGATGGGAAAACTGAGATTCTGTGAGGAATTCTGTGTGGCTTTAACATCAGAGTCAGAACTTGAATGTAGGTCTCTCTATCCCCCAAGCTTAGGCTCTACCATGACACTACAGCTACATCCTGTAGTCCTGGGTTTCCAGCAGTTTCCAGGAGGTCTCATGCATCTGTTTCCAAGGTCGGTGCTCTCTTTGCTGCCTGTCACCCTGAAGTGACACAGCCAGCTTTGGAGGCCTCTTCATGTCAAGATCCCCTTCTTTCTCTTGGCTGATGAGGAGGGAAGTACATTTGCATCCAAGCCCTGCCCTGTTCCTGTGTCTCTGATAGTCTGATGAGTCCAAGCTGGCATGCATGGGACTTGGACAGCTGTTTCCAGATGTGCTCACTGCCATTTGTTACACCATTAGCAGCTGCTGATAGGCCCTCTGCATCATTTCATTACTCAAGAAATTACAGCTTCTCTTCTGTCCAGAAGGAGCAATATATATATATACATATATATATATATATTCTGATTTTAAAACTAACACAAGCTTTTTGGAAAAAAAAATCAGAAAAGATAATGAAGGATAAAGAGGAAAACAGAAACTAGTTTAGCCACCAGCAGAGTTTACTATTTATAAATGTCTAGATGGAAAGCAAATTCTATATTCATATATGGACCTGGTTATACTATATATATAGACACATACATTTACAGTACAAATTCAACTGTGTTTAAAAACGAACATCTACATATATATTCTTTTTACTGTTGGAGAAATCTGGCCATAGGAACAATTTTGTACTCTATCATAAGCATTTCCCTGGGTCATTAAAAATTCTTTGTAAATACCATTTATAATGGTTGGAAACTATTTCTATCAAATGGTTCATCTCTTCATAATCATTTTTTATTACTGGGCATTCAAGTTATTTCAAATTTTTCATTAACTCTTGAAATACTACTATGACATAGTTGTCATAAGTCTTTGCACATTTCTGATGATGCCCTTAGCATAAAATTACTGGGTCCAAAATTTCCTCAATACTATCAAATACTTCGAGAGACAGAGTAGCAGGGATGGGGGGTCTGGGGACCATGCTTTCAGGGGACATCTATGTCAACTGGCATAACAAAGCTTATTAAGAAAATGTTCTGCATCCTACTTTGGTGAGTGGCGTCTGGGGTCTTAAAAGCTTGCAAGCGGCCATCTAAGATGCATCAATTGGTCCTAACCACTTGCAGTAAAGGAGAAAGAAGAACACCAAAGACACAAGGAAAGTATTAGCCCAAGAGACAGAACGGGCCACATAAACCAGAGACTTCATCAGCCTGAGACCAGAAGAACTAGATGGTGCCCGGCTCCCACCAATGAACGTCCTGACAGGGAACACAACAGAGGGTCCCTGATGGAGCAGTAGAACGATGGGATGCAGAACTCAAATTCTAGTAAGAAGACCAGACTTAATGGTCTGACTGAGACGGGAGGAACCCCGGAGAGCATGGCCCCTGGACTCTGTCACCCCAGAACTAAAACAGTTTCTGAGGCCAACTCTTCAGACAGGGATTGGACTGGACTGTGGGACATAAAGTGATACTTGTGAAGAATGTGCCTCTTAGTCAAGTAGATACAAGAGACCAAAGGGGCAGCTTCTGTCCAGAGGTGAGATGGAAAGGCAGAGAGAGTTAGGAGCTGGTTGAAAGTTCATGGAGAATCAGAGGTGGAGGGGAGGAGTGTGCTGTCACAGAATGGGGTGAGCGGTTGGGGTCCCATAACAGTGTATGTAAAAAAATTAATTTTGTATGGGAGACTAACTTGAAAAGTAAACTCCATTTAATTACAACAATGAAAAAAAAAGAAAGAAAAAAAAATTACTGGGTCCAAGGTTATGAACACAACTTTTTTTACAGCATTATTGAGTTATAATGTACACAGCCTAAAATTCAACCAGTATGCATGTACAATTCAATGATTTTAACTAAATTTATGCACTTGCACAACCATCCCCACGATGCAGTTTTAAATGTTTTAATCACCCCAAAATGTTTCCTATGCCTCTTTGCAGTCAAATCCCACTCCCACCCCAGCCCCAGACAACCACTGAGCTACTTTCTGTCTCTGTAGATTTGCCTATTCTGGACTTTTCTTTTAAATGGAATCATACATCTCTTATGTGTGGCTTCTTTCACTACTTAGCATATGTTTTTTTTCTTTTTTTCCTTTTCTGAAGGCTTTTTATTCAAGGAAACTAATAATTAGAAAACTAATATTAGATCCTGCATTTTAGTCCAACATTGTTATAATTGCAACGAAATAGCTTTTATGGTTTTAAACAAAATCTGCATATAAGTAAAACCATCCTTTACTATGCAGTTTTTTTAAAATTGTGCTTTAGATGAGGGTTTACAGAGCAAATTAGTTTCTCATTAAGCAATTAATACATGTATTGTTTTGTGCCATTGGTTGCCACCCCCACAACATGTCAACACTCTCCCCTTCTTGACCTTGGGATTCCCGTTACCAGCTTTCCTGTCCCCTCCTGCCTTCTCGTCCTTGCCCCTGGGCTGGTGTGCCCGTTTAGTTTCATTTTGTTTTATGGGCCTGTCTAATCTTTTGATGAAGGGTGAACCTCAGGAGTGACTTCAGTACTGAGCTAAAACGTAGTCCAGGGGCCATACTCTCAGGGTTTCTCCAGTCTCTGTTAGACCAGTAAGTCTGGTCTTTTTTTGGGGGCGTGTGTGAGTTAGAATTTTGTTCCACGTTTTTCTCCAGCTCTGTCCAGGACTATCTATCGTGATCCCTGTCAGAGCAGTCAGCAGTCGTAGCCAGGCACCATCTAGTTGTGCTGGACTCAGTCTGGTGGAGGCTGTGGTACTCGCGGCCCATTAGTCCTTTGGACTAATCTTTCCCTTGTGTCTTTGGTTTTCGTCATTCTCTCTTGTCACTTAGCATATGTTTTTAAGGTTCCATCATGTTGTAGCGTATATCAGTACTTTTTCCTTCTTATTGGTGAGTAGTATTACTCAGTATTAATGGATGCACTACATTTTGTTTATCCATTCACCTGTTGATGGAAATTTGGATTGTTTCCAGTTACTTCCTATTAAGAATAATGCTGCTGTAAGTATTTACATACAAGTCTTAGTTTGGACATATATTTTCTTTATCTTGGGTAGATAGATGCCTAGGAGTGGGTTATATGGTAAGTTTATGTTTAACCTTTTAAGAACCTACTAAGCTGGTTTCCAAAGTGGTTACGCCATCTTGCATTCCCATCAGCAGCACACGCGTATTCCATTTTCTTCCCATCCTCACCAACATGTGTCTTTGTCATTATAGTCTTTCTAATAGGTGCGTAGTGGCATCTCTTTGTGCTTTTAATTTGCATTTCCCTGATAACTAACCGTCCTCAGGTGCTTATTGGCCGTTTGTATACTTTCTTTAGAGAAAAGTCTGCTCAAATCTTTAGCCCATTTCTTCATTGGGTTGTTGATCTTCTTATTGAGTTCTAAGAGTTCTTCATATATTCTGGAAACAAGTCCTTTATCGATACATGAGCTGCAATTTTTTTCTCCCAGTCTGTGGCTTGTCTTCATGTTCTTCATGGTGTCTTTGAAAGGCACAAGTTTTTCATTTTGATAAAGTCTATCTTACTGTTATTAATATTATTATTTTGGATCATCCTCTTTGGTGACTTAGCTAACATAAACCACTGAAACCCACTGCCATTGAGTTGATGTGACTTATAGAGTTTCCAAGGCTGTAAATCTCTAAGGAAGCAGACTACTACATCTTTCACCCGTGGAGCTGCTGGTGGTTTTGAACCGCCAACCTTCTGGTTAGCAGTTGATCGCTTTATCCACTGTGGCACCAGGGCACTGAACATAAGGTCACAAAAACTCCACAGGTCATTCTGTTGGGAGCCTGGGTTGAGAACCTGTTGCAAAACCTGTTGCCGTCGAGTCGACTCCGACTCACAGCAACCCTATAGGACAGAGTAGAACTGCCCCATAGGGTTTCCAAGGAGCAACTGGTGGATTCGAACTGCTAACCTTTTGGTTAACAGCCATGCTCTTAATCACTATGCCATCAGGGCTCCCCAGGGTTGAGAGCCACTGGTAAATAAAAGTAAATGGATATTTCCTCAAATGGATTACAACTGTACATATTATTTAGAAACACATTTTTACCTCTAGTAGTCTAGAACACAAATGTGTTTAAGGTCCTTTGTTCACAAGGCGGGGCCGCTGTTTTTTGTCCCTCCGCTCCTTGGGGAAGGTCCCTCTGGAGGCAGAGCCCCCAGCCAGCAGATCTTGCAACCTCTGCCTCGCCTCTGGGGGCTACAGGAACCTACGTTCCAGGCGGGCGGTGGAGGCTGCCTGCCCTGGTGTTTGGCTGCAGAGCAGCTCTGAAATCAATCTGTCAGCCCAGAGGACACTTTTAGATGCAAATCTGCTACTGTGGGGACTTTATGAAAACAGGAATCCCTGGCTGTGAAATTGCTGGCATTTCATGATGTAAGAGAAGATTTACAAGTTCCATGCTGCTCTGGGCTCTAAATACAGGCCCAGCAGTTATGTAATCCAGCCTGTGTGGCAGGCAGAGGTGAGGGGCTGCAGGTGGGAGGAAGGCGAGGTCACCACCTGACTGTGGACCCCCCGTCCACCTACTCACTAGGGAACTTGGTTCAAGGTAGGAACTGTGAACACATCCACCTCTGGGGAGGGTCCATCAGCAGTCATTACTGAGTGACAAGGCAAGCAGTGTTATGTGAGGGCGTGTACTCAGAATGGAAGGGATTTCAAAGTCACTCGCTCCCCTCCCCACCTGATCTCCCTTAACACCTTCCTTGCCAAGAGGCCATTCTGCCACTGCTTGATATTCACCCTGACCACCCAATCCAAAGGAGACACCCAAGTACACACTCTCCTACAGGCTATTTAATTTTTTTATGTAATCCCGTCTCTACCAGATTTAAAAAAAACCCATTGCCATCGAGTCAATTCCAACTCATAGCAATCCATATAGGACAGTGTAGAACTGCCCCATAGGATTTCCAAGGAGCAGGTAGAGGATTTGAACTGCCAACCTTTTGGTTAGGGGCTGAACTCTTAATCACAGTGCCACCAGGGCTCCCCTGGAAACCACTGATAACCTTTGGTCTCTATGTTGTTGTTGTTAGGTGCCGTTGAGTCATTTCTGACTCATAGCGACACTACTTACAACAGAACGAAACACTGCGCGCTCCTGCGCCATCCTCACAATCGTTGTTATGCTTGAGCCCATTGTTGCAGCCACTGTGTCAATCCATCTCGTTGAGGGTCTTCCTCTTTTTCACTGACCCTCTACTTTACCAAGCATGATGTCCTTCTCCAGGGACTGGTCCCTCCTGATAACACATCCAAAGTATGTGAGACGAAGTCTCTGCATTCTTGCTTCTAAGGAGCATTCTGGCTGTACTTCTTCCGAGGTAGATTTGTTCGTTCTTCTGGCAGTCCATGGTATATTCAATATTCTTTGCCAACACCATAATTCAAAGGCATCAATTCTTATTCCATCTTCCTTATTCATTGTCCAGCTTTCACATGCATATGAGGCGATTGTAAACACCATGGCTTGGGTCAGGCATACCTTAGTCCTTAAAGTGACGTCTTTTGCTTTTTAACACTTGGTCTCTATACATTTGCCTATTCATGTAAGTGGGATCATACAATGTTCATCCACGCAGTAGCATGGCTACTTTCTGGCTGAGTTGGGAATATATATATATATATATATATGTATGTGTGTGTGTATGTACATGTGTATGTGAATATATATGTATGTATGTGTATATATATGTATGTATGTATATATACACATATATATTTTCTTTTGGTTTTGTGTATGTGTGGGCGGAGGCGGGGGTGGTGGTGGTGGTGTCCCTCTTATTAGACTGTAAGCTCCCTGACAGCAGGAACCTTGCCTTGTCACTGTTGTACCTCTGGTGCTCAAAGCAGTGCCAGCCTCCCACACATGCTTGTAACAGAGTGATTGAATGACTGAATGGACACTTGGGTACTTCCAGTGACGGGGAGGTCATGACCCTGCAGTACAGCCCATTCTGTGTCCCGATGGCTCATGACTCTTGGCTCTTTCTCAGATTGTGCTGCCATCTACCCCCAAGTGGCTTTCCTTTAGAGTCTTGCTTGTAGGGCCACTCTGAAGAAGCCTTCTCCTCTTTCCCATCAGAGTCCTCCAGAGATTCAAAGCCAGTGACCATCTCTTCCAAGATGAGTGTCCCCATTTCTTTTGGCTGTCTCTTGTGTGTCATCGGCATCCTAGTCACCCTCATTAGGAGGGGTTCTAGTGGGTCACTGTGCCTCAGTAAGTTAGGCTAAGTCTTTCGAGGGGCTTAATAAGGTCTTGGCAGTTTGCAGATTTAGAACCCACCCCCACCCACCAAACATTTAGAGCATTTCCTCATTCTCAGATTTTTCAGCTAGAAGTCAGAGTCAGTAGATTTAACTGAGGATCGACATTTTAAACCAGGATTCACTCTGCTCTTTGGTCCAAAATTTCCAGTGGACAGCAGCCCAAAATAGGGACCCCTGGATCTTGAGAGCCAAATGGCCCTACTAAACCCAGCCCTGCTTTCCCATACTTCTTAGGGCGAGGGTGAGAGGTGTGGAACTGGAGGCTGAGTGTGTTGTATGGTCCCACCCCACAGAGGAGAAGGGGATCACCCCCTCTCTCATTCAAGAGTCATGCTTCTCATCTGGGGAAAGGTGGGTACATGAGCCTGGGGGGCTTAGATCCCTAGGGGGTGCTACCAGAGTCTAACATGAAGGAGATGTTTTGTTAAAAAATGGATATAAAATATTCTTAGTGTCATAATTTAAACTACAAGTTCAAGTTCAATGCAACTTTTTTGTCTATGAGGAGAGAAAACAAATGTTCAAGTATTGCAGGGGAATGAGTGTATTAAGGTTGGGAAACGCTAGCTGGGATTCTGTACCTGCTAATATCCCCTGAGCTTAGAGGCAGCCTCACCACACTAACATCCAGTTTGAAGTGTTTATTCCAGCCTTCCCCTCACCTGCATCTTTTGGTCCCAAATGCAGAACCCTAAGTGTACAATAGTAATGACCTCTCCTCTGCCTCTTTGGAAGGGTGATCTGAGGATCCCAGCAGGGAATCATGTAGAAGGGCTGGATAAACCAGCAGGTTCCCAGGTGGCTACCTTGGGGCATCTGGCATATGTTAGCCTCTGCTATGACCTAGGTCCCAGAGTCCCCTAAACCCATTGCTTTCTAGTCGATTCTGGCTCATAGTGACCCTATAGGACAGGGTAGAATTGCCTCATAGGTCTTCCAAGGAGTGGCGGGTGGATCCAAACTGCCGACCTTTTGGTTAGCAGCCAAGCTCTTAACCACTGTGCCACCAGGGCTCCAGAGTCGCCTACCCCTTAAGATAAACTTGAGGCTTAAACATGCAGGTATTTGAATGAAGCATATAAGATTTCTGGATGTTATTTTGCAGGTGACAGTGAGGAGAGGGAGGAGCAAGGATCACCGAGACCCACTGCTTGATATGGACATACTCATTTGGTCCGTTCACTTACTCAGTTCACAGGTGTTCTCGGCTCTCTGTGTGTCAGGCCTTTGATGGTCCCTTCTCTCCCACTTCCCCTTCTAGAAGCAACACCACCCTTTTCTCGGGGATTTTTTGCAAATTTTTAAAGAAAACATTCAACAATAGAAACTAAATGCCTAAGAAAACCCAATCATATGTGAATGCCATCTAATTTTCAAGAAATTTTTTAAAATAAGAAAGTACCCACACTAGAATTTTGTAGAAGAGTACACGTTTCTATCAATTTCTGTTCTACTAAAATGCTCCCAAGTCATTTCTCATTGAAAGTCTGTACAGTTTGTATCATTCTGCAAATAATTGTGGCTTGGCATATTTTATCATGGGGCATTGAGGAGAAAGGGATTTGAATAAGAACTTTATTAAAGAAAAGAACAAAATGGTTTCATCACCAGCAGAACCCTGATTGGGCTGCTGGGATTCAGATAACTGTCAATGTTACTTGGAAGAAAAAGGTGCATTATAATCATGCATTGTCATAGAACAAACCAGCAAGCAAACAAAAACTTCAAAGGCTGGTTGTTTTTAGATTTATGAAGTCCTGGATTCACTGTCCCAAGGGAGAGAAGCCCATTCCATGCACTTGGCCTGGTGACTGGGTAGTTATCTGTTGGGGCAGGAGAGCCGCTGGACTTGGGGTGTGGATGAGAGCCTCTTCTACCACCTGTCAGTCCCCTGGCATCCAGAACTCTGAGCACTGCCCGTCTACTCACTGCTCGTCTTATCCACAACTGGCAGAGCCCACACAGATGTGAAATCAGAATTTTATTTGGAAGATGTTTTCTATTACTCCTGTTATTATTACGAAATTAGAACCCATCATCAGTGCATCAGACACTAATGGACATGCTTGGGACAATGGCCCACCAGTTATTCAGCCATTGCCAGTCCCTGATTCCCAGGTTAGGTGCAAACCTTTTGGTGACTCAGTTTCCTCACTTGTAACATTGCACAGTGATTGACCCTAGGAAGCTCTTAGCAGCCACTTTTGTGTAAACAATGAACGGTTCAGAACGTTCTGAGGGCCCTGTGCTGTTCCAGAAGATCGGTGTCATTGGACCTATGAAATCTGAGGCCTGAGAGGCTGATGAAGAGAGAAGCACGTTGTCCCCTGTCACTCTGGGGCCTGAGGTGAGCACCACCAGCACACACTGCGTCCCTGGCTTTGCAGCTCCCTCAGACATTTCACTCTTTCCCAGCCAAGGTCGGTGGTTTCACCCAGTGGTAACATTTATAGCTTTAATTGTGGTGCTGAGGGCCACAATGCCTCCCTCGCTGATTTATTTCAACCAGAGCAGTGTCAAGAGGGGAGGGATCAGGCCCAGTAGTGGTGTGGGTAGCCTGAAGGGTGCAGTTGGAGCCCTCTTGGCAGGCAAGTGTCTGAGCTAGTGGACTCTGGCTCCAGGCAGCGTTGGGCTTGAATCCCAGTTCTGCTACAAATGGCTGTGCACTCTTGGGGCTTACTTTCCTAATCTTGCTGAGACTCAGTTCCCTCATCTCTACAATGAGGATTAAAAGTACCTATCACACAGGGCTGTTCCAACTGAACTAGATACTGTACATAAAGGGCATGGAACAGGTGCTTGGTCAATGTGAGTGTCCTTCCTCCCCAGTGGGGTTGTTCCTGCATGCCAGAGACTCAGCAGGGTTGGCTTGCCCAGGCGAGTCTAGGAGAAGCTGTTTTCTCCCGAAGTCCTGTTCCGCAGTGGGGTCACTTCTCATCGTTGCCTTGCCCTACTTGTTGCAGAGCTTCCAGAACCTTCTGCCTCTTCTGGTACCAAGGCATCAGGGGTTCCCTCAGGCCTCATTCTCCACCCAATGCCCCTCTGGGGTCCAAATCCAATCACCCATAATGCTTCACAGCTATAAATACTTACTGCTGCCTGGTAGTAACTGCTCTGGGGCCCCAGGTTCTCCCTAGCCTCCCGTTCAGTGCTCATGTATACACTAGTTCTAGGAGTCCCAAGCTCTGTTTGTTGGTATACAATTGCAGAAACCCTCAGCTCTTACTCTAGCCAGACACATGGTCATCCAGACCAGGGACCCTTGGGTCATTTGCTTAGAAGGACCATTTTTGGAAAATAGGTCATACGTTTCCAAGGCTACAAGATCTTTCTGCCCACCCTTCTCCCTATTATACACACACACACACACATACGCACACACGCACACACACGCACACACGCGTGCACACACACACACACACTCCCATGCTTCTAGGCCCATGAAATCCCTAACTCCAGTAGCTTGACCACTGGGTTTTTATCTTGTTGTTCTTGTTTGCCTAGTTTTGGTTTCATTTAAACCTGCAAGTTTTGGGGTAAATTATCTGTGATCCTTTTGAAAGTAGACTGTACAAATAAATCCAGGTAGAAACTCTCCAAAGTGTTCACTTGTTTTGCCTGGTCAACTAGCTTCTGTGTTAAGCTCAGAAGACAGCTTTTTGGCGATCTCTGTTTATTGGAGAGTTTTCTGAGATGACAACAGGTTAAAATGGATTTGTTGCCTTTGCAGCTATTTATTTGTGTTAATCAGTACTTTCTCAATATTGTGCAACCAGATAATACAAAACATAGGAATAAATCAGATACAGAGGGCCGACTGCAGCTGAATAACATAATCCTTGATTTCTAATTTTGTATTTATCAAGTAACCCCATTGTTCACGTAGTCTATGCCATAGATCCACTTTATAAGTAAATGCTATATTTATTTATGAAATTGAATACAATATAAAGTTATGAAATGCCTGTATACAAAATCTTCAAGTACACTTCCACAGTTGCGTATTATATTGGTCAGGGTAGGCTAGCCGCTGTAACAAACAACCCTCACATTCAATATCATTCATGTCAAAATCCAGTGCAGGTTATCAGGGAGACTCTGCTCCACCGTCATTCAAGGATGTAGGCCTTTTCTGTCCGGTGGCTCCACCTTCCTCTGGGTCTAGTTCATGGATGGGAAGAGTGAGGAGTCTATATGAGGGTGTTTTGTGACTAGGCCTATACGTGGGTTTGTATGGGCCAAGCCTGCAAGTGGTGCCCATCACAGCTGCCCACACCCTATGGGCCGAACACAGTCACATGGCCACACCTGACCGCAAAGAAGTGTATGTATGTCCAGGAAGAAGAGAAGATGAATGTTGGTGAGGAGTGGCAGTTTCTGCTATAAATATACAACCTCACGCAAGTGTGAGCACCATCAATGAGCTTGTGGCAGGCAGAATAATGGCCCCTCAAAGATGCCCATGTTCTGACCTCCAGAACCTGTGAAATGTTACCTTACACAGCAAAAGGGATTTTTCAGATGTGGTTAAGAATCTTCAGATCTGGGGATTATCCTGGATTATCTGGATGGACCCAATGTAATCACAAGGGTCGTTATAAGGGAAAGAAGGAAGCAGGCGTATCAGAGAGAGAGAAAGAAATTTAAAGATTCTATGCCGATGAATTTGAAGATGAAGGAAGGGGCCACAAGTCAAGGAATTCAGGCAGTCTCCAACAACTGGAAAAGCAAGGAAATGTATTCTCCCCTAAAGCCTCCAAAAGGAACACAACCCTGCTGACACCTTGATTTTAGCTTGGTGAAACCCATTTTGGACTTCTGACATCCAGAACTATAAAATAATGAATTTGCGTTGTTTTAAGCCACTAAGTTTGCGGCTATTTGTTATAGCAGCAATAGGAAACTAATATAGAACTTATTCTACCTTGTATCCCTACCATGTGCCTGATCCACAGGAGATTCACATAGTAGCTGCATTTTCTACAAGGAGTTCAATGAGGGAGCAAAGCAAACCTGTGAAGCAGGAACTGAAATCAAGTAAGGTGGGACAGTGAAATCAAGTAAGGTGGGAGGATGGGAGAGAGTTGTCATGAAGCCAAGGTAAGGGAAGATAGCTGATCTTTCCAAAAGGAGGGGCCCTGGAGGGTGGTGGCCTAGAAGCAGCAGAGTAAGAAGCATGCCTGTTCCTTTCTGAGCCCAGCAGATGAAGAATGGAGTGGTTTCTAATGAAGAAGCAGTGGTGTCAGGAGAGCCAAGTTTCTTTTCTGATGAGGAAGCTGAGTGAGGATCATGGGAGTGAAAGGCTCACCAAGGTGCAGGGGAGAGAACCTGTGAAACACAGTTAAGCGCATCATGCATCATGATTAAGAGCTCAGGCTCTGAGTCATACTTAGAACTGGGTTCAAAGTCTGACTCCACTCCCCTTCCTGTTATGTAGCTGTGTAACGTTATATGTCCCGCTATTACTGCGGTGTGACAAACCACTCCAAAACTTAGGGCTGTAAACCAACCATTTTACTTTGTCCATTGACTCTGTGGGTTGGGCAGGGCACAGTGCGGGTGGCTTGTCTCTGTTTCATGACATCTGGGCCTTGAATGGGAAGTCAACAGCTGAGGGCTAGAATCATCAAGAGGTCGACACTGGCTGTCAGCTGGAACATTCACACACGGCCTCTCCGTGTGTCCTAGGCTTCCTTACAGCACAGTGGCCTCAGGTAGTCAGACTTCTTATGTGAAGCTCAGGGCTCCAAAGGTAAGTACTCTAGCTAATAAGGTAGAAACTATAGCTTCTTTTGTTACTTGGCCTCGGAAGTTATGTAGCTTCACTTCTGCCACATTGTATTAATTACAGCAAAATCAAAAGTCCATCCAGATTCAAGGGAAGGGAATTAGAATCCGCTTCTGATGGGCGAGTGGCAAGGTTCTGGTAGAGCATATTGAACCGGAGGTATTGTTGCAGCCATCTTTGGAAAATATAACCGGCCACATTTGGCAATTTCATTGCTTTCTCTGAGATCTGGTTTCTCATCAGGAAGATAGTGGTGATAATTTAACACTCTCATCAGGGTTAATGCATCTAAAGCCCTTGGCACAGTGTGTGGCATGTGGTAATATAACTGCTCCTAAGAGAGCAAAGGCTCCTGGGTGGTACAAATGTTTAAGCACTTGGCCACTAACAAAAAGGTTGGTGGTATGAATCTAGCCACAGGTGCCTCAGAAGAAAGGCCAGGTGGTCTGCTTCCAAAAGGTCACAGCCATTGAAAACCCTATGGAGCACAGTTCTACTCTGATACACACAGGGTTGCCATCAGTTGGAATTGATTCCATTGCAACTAGTTTTTGTTTGTTTTTTTGGTTTTTGTTTTTGAGAGAGAGCAGAGACCATGTCTGTTCTTGCTCATGACTGTATCCACAGTGCCTTGCACATTGCCTAGCATGTGGATGAACGTGAGAGGGTTGTGCCGGATTGGAGACTGTCTGTCAGTGTATTAGTTAGCTATTGCTGCATAACAAACCACCTCAAAACTTAACGGCTTAAAACAACAGCCGGTGGTCTCACCTGGGATTATTCATGTGACTGCAGCTATGTGGTAGCTCAACAAAGCTTAGATGATCTGAGATGGTTTTACTCACATGTCTAGTAGTTAGTGCTGGCTCTCCGTTAGGGTGCCTGGGTTCTTCCACATGGCCTTTCCAGCAGCCTAGCTCAGTCCTATTTGTATCATGGTCTCAGAGTTCCAACTGCAGCCAAAAGAGCAAGCCCTAATGTGCAAGTGCTTCTTAAGCCTCCTCTTATGTCTCATTTGCCAACTCCCCCTGCGTTCAAGGGATGGAGAAATAAACTTCACCCCATGATAGGAAGAGCAGCAAAATCAAATACTGAAATGTACAGAGATAGGAGGAATCATTGCAGCCATATTTGCAAATGATCTATCACAGTCAGTAACTGAGATGTAGGATAGCAGTTGGGTGGGGCTGGAGGCTCATTTAGCATGAGAGGCAGGGGCAGATTATCAAATAGGCAAGAAGCAAGGTAAGCACCAGATCATATGTGCACATTTTTTCACCACATCAAAGATTCTGCTTCTAGGTATGCCTGGCACCTGTCTTTCTCCCAACCCCATTGCACCTTCCTACGGTATCAAAGCCTCTTCAAATTTACAATCCCTAACAGGGATGGATTACCCAGTGAACAAGGTAAGCACGGGTTTACTTGTGGCAGATTAGTAAGTAAGCACAAGTAAACCCGTGCTTACCTTGCTCACTGGGTAATCTGCCCCTGATGAGAGGGAGGTGGCAGGGAGCACACATGACAGTCCACACATGGGAGACAAATGTCATTTAGGAAGCTCTACGTCAACTTCTGGAAATGTATTATCTCACATGACAGAAAGCTCAGAGGCAGGGCAAGCTCCAGCTGGGCTGAAATGGCTATTCAACAAGGTCATCTGCCTCCAGGTTCTTTCCATTTACTCTCTGCTCCCTCAGTGAGGGATTTGCCCTGTAGGCTTACGTGACTGCAGCAGTTCCAGAGGCATGTCCAGGCACGTGTAGTGGAAAAGGATGGATTGTCTCCTCCTGTGTCTCTTTCTTACAACTCTTTCCCAGAATCCAGCCCAGCAGACTTCCCTTATAACTCCTTGGCTAGGATTGGGCTAAAGGGACGGGATTACCATGGTTAGTTTAGAAGACTAATTATCTGTGGTGGAATAGATGTTGGGAATGAACCACAATGATGCCTACAGCCCTCAAACTGAATGAATGAATGAATGAACCTGGTATGCGGGGCCTCACATAGAGGCAAGTGATAGATTCATGGTAGGGTTTGGAGTGTAATTTTAGCCCTGGAGCTCATTGAGGATATTTAGGCACTTGTGCCTTCTGCTTATGACAGATTGTTGATCACAGCTATGATTTATGTGCAGCTGCTTCTTTAGTCAGGAATGCAACCCTCAAAGGGAATGAATGCTGTTCCTCTGGGAAATAATGACAACCCACATTATGACATGGCTTCAAGGAATGTATCATGGTGAAAAAGTACAGCCTGCTTATACACACACTCAGCAAGTTAACCACTGATCACCCCCTCCTACACACACACCACCATCACCAGAGCAACCCCAGGACAGCAGCTGGCTGTCTAGCAACACCACCTCCCTCTCTCCCACCTCCCATTACCCCTTTGCGATGTAGGGCCCTTGGGGAGCTCTCTCCTTTTTAAGGCAGCTCTTCGTGGGTAGAACAATTGGATTTCACCGGGAGAGGGAGAGGGTATTCATGGAGACTCTGCTCTCAAAGCTTACTGAAGTTACTTTGTTGTTTTAGAATATGTGAATAGGCTGCTAACCCAAAGATTGGTGGTTCGTAACTACACAGCAGCTCTGAGGGAGAAAGGCCTAGAAAACTGCTTTTGTAAAGATGACAGTCAAGAAATGCTATGGAGCAGTCCAAGTCTGTAACACATGAGGTCACCATGAGTTGGAATTGACTCAATGGCAACAAGTTTGGCACAGTAGCCACAGTGATGGATGGACTCAAACATGCTGGCATTTGTGAGGATGATGCAGGACCAGGCAACATTTCATTCTGTTGTACATAGGGTTATCGTGAGTCAGAGTTAACTTGACGGTAGCTTTCTATATCTATCTGTCCATCTGTACATCCATCCATCTATCCACCCACCCACCCATACATTCAATCTGAAAACATTCTGCACACTTCTTAGAACTCGACTTAAAATTTGCATCCATCGTTGAAAATCCTGAGTAATATATAATGCCGGATTAAGGGTTGCTGGCAGTTTAGAGCAGGCACTAAGTCACTTGCCTGTCTTGTTTTGAGGAGGTGAGGGAGTTAGAAGTGGAGTTGGGACTTAGGAGTGTTCCTGGGAAGGTCTAGAGTTAAAACTAAAAATCTCCCCCTCGTAATCTGTTAAATAGAGATTCATTCTAGTAGATCCTTTTTAAATATGAGCTAGTGATCAGCCACTTTTTATAGTGATTTTTTTTTTTTTTCTTTTAATGACTGGTTTTAGACTAGTAGGAAAAGAAGAGAAGTTGAGACAGAGAAATTATTTTGCAACCTGGGCACTTTGAAGAGGTCAGGTTCATGCCAAAGTGGATCTTTCAGGTCTGCTAAGTGGAAAGACTTCTTTAAAGTGTTAAAAAGCAAAGATGTCACTTTGAGGACTAAGGTGCGCCTGACCCAAGCCATCGTATTTTCAATCGCCTCGTATGCATGTGAAAGCATACGAACAGACAATGAATAAGGAAGACCGAAGAAGAATTGTTGTCTTTGAAGTATGGTGTTGGCGAAGAATATTGACTATATCATGGACTGCCAGAAGAACAAACAAATCTGTGTTGGAAGAAGTATAGCCAGAATGCTCCTTAGAAGTGAAGGTAGCGAGACTTTGTCTCACGTAACTGTTATCGGGGGCACCAGTCCCTGGAGAAGCACATTATGCTAGGTAAAGTGAGGGTCAGTTAAAAAAAAGAAAGACCCTCAATGAGATGGATTGACACAGTGGCTACAAGAATTGGCTCAAACATAGCAATGAATGTGAGCATGGCACAGGACCGGGAAGCACTTCGTTCGGTTGCTATGGATTGGAACCAACTGGACAGCACCAAACGACAAAAAACAACAACAAGTGATAGAGAAAAAGGGGCAAAGAAATGGAAGGAGAAAGATACCAGAAACCATTGTAATTCTGTCCAGAGCAGGGACACAGGAGGCCATCTGTCCTTCCACAAATGGTTGCCTTTGCTGCCTGGAAAAGAATGTCCTTCAACCTCCCACCCCACCTCACCCCTCACCACCCAGTAGCAGCATCTTCTCTTAGACTTGCTGCCTTTCCTTGTTAATGGTGTCACCATCCACCCACGTACCCAGGTTATGCTAGACTCCTCCCTTGTCCTTCCTCCCTGTCAACAGGTCGTAACTATTCTACCTTCTTAATATTGCTCAAATATTTCTCTTCCTCCCCATCTGCATGACTGATGCTAAGTTCAGATGCTCATATTCTTTTTATGTCCCCATTTCCTCTGCCTCTAATTCAATCTTCATTCTGCTCAAGATGGGCTTGCTAAACAGCTCATCTGATCATACCACTCTTGTACTGGACATCTGCTTGCCCCTCCAAATCTATTCTCCACCCTCCTCAATCCTGCTGTTTGTCCCAGGAGGTTGACCTGTATGGGCCACAACAATGGCTTGCCTTGCTCCCAGGCTTGAGATTGGGTTTGGCCAATAGGGAGCACCAGCAGGAAATCAGAGGGGAAGAGAGTGAAGTTGGGGTGTTTATTCCCTGGTTCACTCACTGTGGACTTACCTCAACCAAACGTCACAGTTCCTCTCAGGGTGGCCTTCACATGACTCAGCAACTATTTCTTCCCCTCATCCCTTCATGTTTACAGGTGGTAACAGTCCTGAGGTTACTTGCTCCAAGGTATAGCATTATACCTTGTAGTTTTACTACACTCTGCCCAAATCTGTGTAAATAATCGCTTCATTTAACACTCCTCAGTTATCCTAATTTGAGTGTACCATCTCCCTGAATCATTTAACTCTCCTACTCAGAACCTTCAATGGTTCTTACTGGCCTTTAGAATAAAGTCCAAATTGATGAACTTGGGATTCAAGCCCCAACTGACCTTTTCATCTTGGTTCTTGCCACCAGTCTTCACTCTCTCTAGAATCTAATGAGTCATTCACGTTACCCTTAGATGTTTGTCCCTCTGAGCATGCTGTTCCTCATGCCTGAGCTGCCTCTCTCCCTTTCTCTGCCTCAGGAAAACTTAGCTCTTTTGTTAGACCTAATACATACTTGCTAAAAGTCTAGTACAGTGCCCGGTAACGGTAAATATATGATGAATGAATACTTGGGAATTTTTGAGAGCCTCACACTTTTCTTCCAGGTCCAATGCCGATGCAAAGTCATATCTATGGAGACAGGACTTGATGCTTAAGGGAAAAGATTTCATGCTATTATAAACTTCAGGGAGTATACAGCCTTGGAGCAAGTGGCAAGAGGGAAATGAGGCTTCTTAGCACAAACCAGCACAAGGTTCTATAACCCTAATTGAAACCTGGGAAGGAACAATGACGTCTTCCCCATCAAGCTGTCTATGATGATCCCTAAATGAATCACTGTTGGAAAAAATATTGAGAAGACTTCTTAAAGCACCAGACATGTAATCAGTGGGGTAAATTCTTTCCTTTAGGTCAGTTCTTATTCAGTAAATATTCCCATCCTGTGAGCTTCACTATGAGGGAAAGCCCTGGTGAATGGTGGGGGTGGGTAGGGAGATAGTCTGTGCAGCCCGGGCCCATTAGGGAGGTCTTACCTGGAACTAGGGCAGGTTTTCGGGGAGGTGCAGAGGGCCTGGAATGCTATGGGTTCCCCCTCATTTAGGCGGGACAGCTAACAGAGCACTTCTTCAATTCTCCTTTGCTTTGAGTCTGACTGCTGAAGAGATATTTTTCTCGAAAGATACATAAGAAACCTTGACTAGTGGGTCCCTGTGGGAAGGAGGGCTAAGGAAGAGGATTGAGCTTTTTCATTTTGTACCTTTCTGTATAAATAGCTTGTGCTGGTGCTATTTTTGAAAAATACAAAACAGATTATCTCGTCAGTGAGATTTGGGGCCACTTCGCTTTTACTTTTTTTTCTGTATTAAAGAAAACTAATAAATGTTATTAAAAATCAATGCAGCTACCATACCCCTAGGATTTTCCAAGATAATATTGAGTTCATATAGTCTGTTCCTTTGGTCTCACAGACATCCCAGAAACTCCAACATCATGTTGGCATCTAAATTTCCTTATCTTCCTAGAAGTGGTGTCCAATCTTCTATCAGACCACATTTCCCAATTTATGGTATAGAAAATACGTTTACAATTTTCGTATCAAGTAAGAACATTCTTTTTTTTTTTTCTTCTCTCCTTTACTCTCTGGGAGTCCCCTTCTCAGATGCTGGAATAATACTGGATTAATATTTTTCAGGAATCTGAGGATGCAAACATATCTTTTATAAGGTGGAGTCTGCCAACCCCCAAGGTTAAGAGAGTGAGTCACTTGACACTAGGAGCACTCTGGGAGCACCCCCCCTATGTCCTGGCACATGGGTCACCCTCTGTGTCATCCCAGTTACAAATCCTGCAATGGCCTGCCCTGGGCTGCTGGTTTCCATTCCTGTTTCAGAATTTTGTCTTTTCTCTGGAGCTTCATCCTACCTCTTCTTTGCAACAGCTGACTCTCCAGCATCATTCTTGCAATGGAGGCCTATTGTTTAATGTCGATATCCAGTTCTCCCTGTCCAGTCTGGTATCCTGAATTCTTTAGGGAAGCATCCTTCCCTGATTCTCCACCATGTGATGGTTCCATAGGAGAACTCTGACTCCACTTCCAACTCATGAGGAAGTGCTGATTGGTTTAAGCCAATCACCTTATCCGTCTTCTCTCCTTGACTTCTGCCCTTCCCCTCTGCCACAATGGTTGGTTCAGAAAGATGGGTATAATCCAATCAGAGCCAACAAGACCTGAAATAAGGTTTTCTAGGACTTTTGGTAAAGATAAACTCGGTCTTTTTCACTGGATTTGATGGTATGAGCCTAGGAGGGGACCAGTCCTGGAGAAGAAGCCCACAGTGGTATAAAGCGGAGACAAGATATTACAAGAACCTGAGTCTGATGACATTATATACTTTATTCCAAGCCAATAGAAATTCCTCCTTTTACTTAAGATGATTCACGTTGGGATTTTTGTAACAATATAAACATGCATAAGTGATATGCCATGCTAAATGCAGTTCTTGAGATGCAAATGGTGTCTGGGACTAATGAGGCTCCTAATATCTCCTGCTTGTACCAGGCTGCCATGAGGAACCATCATGCCTCAGGTTCCAGACATGGCAATACCATCTTCCCAATAGGCTGGCTCTAGCACCTGCCCTGTGAAATCTCTTCTGACTTCCTGTCTGATTTCTGAGGTCCCACACTACCCTTGGAGTAGCAATCAGATGACAATTGCCCACCATGTCCTTCACCAGAGTTATCTGAGAAGCAGGGTGAACAGAGCCTCAGCTGTAGGGAGTTGCAGTAGTAGAGGCTGGGACAATGATACAGGGGATGCCAGGTCCAGGGAGTGAGATAGGGATGGAATGGAGACACCTATGAGATTGGTTTCTCAACAGAAGTTCTTCCTCCTGAAGCATTCTCTGTAGGACGGCAATTCTGACCCTTTTGTCCCCTTCCCCCACTATAGCTGCTGTAACTTTCCAACAGAAAGAGCAAGAGGGCAGTACGACCACTTGGAAAATCATTTGTCATTATCTAGTAAAGGTGAAGACATGCTTACCCTATGACCCAGAAATTCTACCTTTGGATGAACCCTGAAGAAATATGTGCATATTCGCACCAGGATATACATACCAAGAATGCTCACTGCAGCATTGCTCATAACAGCCTACACCTGGAAACAACCCAAATGTTCATCAATAGTAGTATGGGTAAATAAATATAGCATATTTTGCAGTAGAATACTATACAGCCATGAAAATGAATGCACTACATCTACACACAATGACATGGATGAATCTCATAAACATAATTGAGCAAGGGAAGTAACACCCACAAAAATCCATAACATGATTCTATTAGTACAAAGCTCAAAATAGGCAAAACTAAACAATTTTCTTTAGAGATGCAAATCTTGGTGGTAGAACTAAAAGTAAAGGAAGTGGCTAACATAAAAGTCTAGGGGAGATAGAGAGGAGTATGATCAGATAGGGTCACCCACGGGCCTTCTTGAGAGCTGCAGTGTTCTATTTCTTGTCCTGAGTAGTGATTAGATGGGTATTTGCTTTACAATTATTGACTATAATGTATAGTATTCCATGTACTTTTCTGTACGTGTGGTAACTTTCAAAATTTTAAAAAAACAGAAGAGAGATAGGGCCTCATTTTAAAAGGAGCTTGTGGTGAGGGTCTTATCCTCAGATGCTCTCTGATGCAGAATCTACCATCATGGCCTCGAGGAGGGGAAGTCCTACTTGATCCTCCTGTCCTAGCCCTGCTCCTGGGTCACCCATCCTCTGGAAATCAGTCCCCAAGCCTTCAGCACCAGCAGAAGCAAACTCATCCCTGACTAAGCCTGATTTAGCCATCTCTAACGTCTTCTGGGCTCTTACATCCCCAAGGATGTAATTGCGTGTGCTCTGCAGGAAGACAGTCTGTAATGAATTTCCTAGGATGGAAACCGAACAGAAATAAAAATACTTGTGCCAGATTGTCAGTGTGTGCCATAGCTCTGGAGCAGCCCTAGGAGGCCTGGGTCTGTGCTGGTGCCTGGCAATTGAGTCTCATGCCCAGATTTCCACTGCTTCTTCCTCTCAGGGTACTGGCGTGCATGCCACCTCTCTAAGTGAGGCAGTGGTTTGAGCATTCTCCACCTCTGCAGCCCTGGCAGGCAGCCTGGCAGGAAGTGGGTGCTCAGTGCCTAGCTGGAACAACACAGGTCCCTGCTGCTCTGAGTTGGGCCACCCTAAGATTGGGACTAAGAAGACCTCTGCCGCTGAGGAGAGCCTAGATGGAGTCATCTCTGAGGCTTCAGGGACTTTGCTGAAGGCACAGGAATCCCCTTGTTTGGGGCTTGGGGAGTGGTGAGGCTACAGTTTGGAAAGATTTTAGATTCTCCACATAGTCTCCCTGATGACTTGCTAGGCAAAGAGCACCTGGGATTTCCCTTTCCTGTCCCTCCTTGGTCACCAGCAAGGAAGGTCGGAAAGCTCAGGCTCAGAAACCCTGCACACAGCTCCCTCTCTAGCCATTAGTGGAGAGTTGAACAAGGCCCTCAAGGTGGCCAGAGGATTCCAGGCAATAGATAGATTCCTTCCTAAGTTCAACATGGTCCAGGGCATGCATTTCAGGTGAGGGCACTGCATGAATAAAGGCACAGGGAAGCGAAAAGGCATGGAGAGTGTCTCTGTGTGGGCACAGGGCTGGGGTGCTCTCCCCTTCACCCCACCTCTTTCCTGAATTCCCTTCCTCCTCTCCTTGGCCTCAGCCTGTGGATATAAAAGCTCAGCTCAGAGCAGGAGCCCTGTCCTCTGATGAAGCTGGTGAATTCCTGGGGCCAAGACTGTTTGAAGAGAGCAGAGCTTGGAGCGAGCTGAGAGCAGCCCAGGCAGTCTACAGTGGAAGGGAGGGATGTAAGCTTGAGTAGGAGGGAGTCAGGAAGGAGCTCTATCGCTGACTGCAAATAGAAGTCTCAATTTGTGGTGCAATGAAATCACCTTATATGGCGCGGGAGGAAATTCTCGGCAAGGAGCTGCATGCAAATAGGCCATCAAGTAATGGCAAAAATATGCAGCCAAATGGAGGTGTCTCCGGAGAAGTTCTGTGTCTCCAAGGGTTACGTCAATTCCAGGAAGCCATAAGGACTCAGGGCTTCATGCCATGGAGGATGGTGGGCAAGAACTGCTCCCTTCTGCCGCCCTGCCCAGCCTCTGCCCCCGTGCTCAGCCTCTGCCCCCCTGCCCCGCCTCTGCCTCCTGTTTCCCGCCTCCCCACCAGGATCCACCCTGAATCCGACCAGCATCCCTGTGTTCCCTGGTGCTGGGATCAGGCAGGGACACGGAGATTGCCTGAGACACTTTCTGGTGACTAATGGACTACTTGAGCAGGAAACAGACTGGAAAGGGCTTAGGAGGAGCTATAAATAGTCATGTCCTAAAAAACCAACCTGGAAAGAAATGGAGTTAACACACTGGGAGGAGAACAAGGAGATCACAGGCTCCAAGCCAGACCAGACCTTCTCCTGGGAAATGAGCCTTGGCTCCCAGATGGAGCTCCATCTTCCATTTTAGGAATCAGCTGCCCAAGTGTACCCTGCTCCACCCGGAGATGACCAACCAGTCCAGCCAGCCTGCCAATATAATGCCTTGATTATTGTCTGCAGTTCTGGGGATCAAGCTTTGTAGGGTTCATGTTAGGGCCGTGTGTGTGTGAGAGAGAGAGACAGAGAGAGAGAGAAGGATGGGGGTCACTGAGGCTCAGGGCTCAAGGAATATGAATGGTCCTTGTTGGAGAAGAGGACAACAGAAGCAGTGACATGTCAGGAATATCCCTTCTGATTGTCCCAATTTTCCCCCTATCCACCAGGCTATAGCAACCCTCTACCATCTTGAACCCAGTGAGGATAGGGGAGAGTAAGGTAGGGTCACTAGCCTTGGATTGAATGGTGGGCCAGCAGACCAGGGTTCTAATGCCAGCCAAGACACTCATTGGCTGAGTAACTTGGAGTAGACACTCAACTTTGCTAAGACTGTTTCCTTTTCTATAAGATTGAAGGGTTGGTCTAGTTCAGTGGATGTCCAATTGTTTTCCTTTTTTTTTTCCAAAGCTGCGGAACATTTCCCTAAAGGAAATCACAAGAGAGAGCAGAGCTGCCCTGGCTAAGGTAAGGGCCCAGAGTTTCTTGTGCTCATTCACACCCACTTCCCTGTTGGCAGCCACCGAGAAACTGCCACAAAACTCCAGGGCTCCACAGAGCACTGTCTGAAAACCACAGGATGAAAACACGTTGCAAGTGTGGGCTGGCCAAGCAAAACTACTCACAGGCTCTTTCTTCCTTTGCCTTCCTGTATATAGAGGCTGGAAAGACAAATACTAAAAAGTAATATTGATCAAGGGAGATTTAACTACAGATGTCAGTCAAAACAGAGGAGGGGTGTCATGGACTGAATTGCGTCCCCAAAAAAATGTGTGTAGCAACTTGGCTAGGTCATGATTCCCAGTATTGTATGATTGTGTTATCTGATGTGATTTCCTTATGTGTTGTAAACTCTATCACTAGGATGAGATTATATGTGATCTCCTTATGTGTTGTAAATTCTATCACTGTGATGAGGTTACACTGATGAGGTTGACAAGATTAGATAGTGTCTTAATGCAATCTCTTTTGAGATATAAAAGAGAGAAGCCAGCAAAGACGCATAGGAACCTCACACCACCAAGAAAGCAGTGTCTGGAGCAGTTCTGAAAGCAGTTCCTGTGCTGAGATGCTCCCAGACCAAGGAAAGACTGGTGCATCACAAGGACCTTCCTCCAGAGCCAACAGAGAGAGAAAGCCTTCTCCTGGAGCTGATGCCCTGAATTCGGACTTGTAGCCTACTGGACTGTGAGAGAATAACCTTCTCTTTGTTAAAGCCATCCACTCGTGGTATTCCTGTTGGAGCAGCACTAGATGACTAAGACAAGGGGCTTTATATCTTACAACCTCCGGCAAACTTCTTAATCTCCTCATTAAATATTTGATAGACTGCAAAACTGGACACAATTCCCTACACACACACACACAGACACCAGTATTTATACTCTCTGCAATGACTTTGTAGCTCCTCCCATGAGGAAATGGAGTTGATTTTTCCACCCTTTGAATCTGGGCTGGTCTTGATATTTGCTTTGAACAATATTTTAGTGGAAGTGATAGCATGCCAGTTCCAAGCCTAGGTCTCAAGAGACTGTGTGTCTTCTGCTCTCTCTCTTGAACCCCTGCTACAGCCATGAGAACAAGCCTAGGTTAGCCTCCTGGGGAATGAGAAACCAGATAGTACAGAGCGGAGTTGTCCCACCCAAGGCCACGCCAGACCGGCTAGCCTCCAGCCAACCTGTCAGCAGAACAAAGGTGCACGAGCAACTAGACTCATGAGAAATAATAAACGGTTGTTGCTTTAAGGCCTACTTTTTTTTTATTGTGGTAAATATGTAACAAATCATTTGCCATATCAATATTCTTCACGTGTACAATTCAGTGACACTAGTTATGTTTATCATGTTGTTCAATCATTACCATGGTCCATTTCCTAATTTTCCCATCACCCTTAACAGAATCTCAGTGCCCCCTAAGCTGTAAGCCCTCCTTTTCCCTTTCCTCCCACCTGCCCCTGGTAATCATTAATAAACTTTGGTCTCTATAAACCTGCCTATCCTAGATATTTCACATAAGTGGATTCATACAATACTTGTTCCTTTGTGAATGACTTATTTCACTCAGCATAATATTTTCAAGGTTCATTCATGTTTAAGGCATATGTTTTGGGGCAGTTTATTTCTGTTTAAGCTATCTATTGCTGACTTACAAACCGTCTCAAAACTTAGTGGCTTAAAACATTTATTATAAAAGAATTTATTATTTTCTCCTATGGTTCTGTGCATTGACTAGTCTCAGCCAGACAGTTCTCCCTTAGGGTCCTTCATTTGATTTCTCTCAGATGATGTCTGGGCTACAATCATCTGAAGGTTTGCCTAGTCTAGGGAGTCCAAGATGGCACACTCAGATGGTTGGCACTTGATGCCAGCTGTAGGCTGGGAGCTCAGCTGGAGAGATTGACCAGAGCACCTGCACGTGACCTCTCCATGTGGCGTGTGCTTCTCACAACATGGTGTCTGGTTTCTAAGAGGCAGAAAGAGGAAGCTGCCAGGCCAGTTAAGGGCTGTGCCAGCACTGGCATGACATCACTTCCTCTATTCTATTGGTCAAAGCAGTTCCAGGTTTCTCAAATTCGAAGGGATAAATAAATAGATGCCATCTCTTGATGGGGAAGTGGCATGGTCACATTCCAAAAAAGAATGTAGGATGGGAGGTATTGTTGGGACGATCTTTGCAAAATAAAATCTGCCACAGTTACACAGAATTATTGTATCAAAGGTTAACAGACAGGCATTTCTATTTTCCGTGAGCAGTATATCTCTGGCTCCTCACTGAACTGTCATCTCCCTCTGGGCTCAGTGGAGAGAAGGCAGAGACTGAATAGTGATCACTGCCTACCACAGGCCAGGAAATGAGGAAGTGGCCCAGGGAGTGGGGTGGAGGAAAGAGGAAGGCGAAAGTGAAATTTAAAATCCAGAGTGGTTCCTTCCTGCCTGAGGTAATGCCCTAGCAATGCACCTTACATACTGGGAGCTCACCTGAGCATCTGTGCTCACAGGAGTGCCGGCCTCTTCCTGAGGTGGCCTCCCCATGCCCATAGCTACCCCTCTGTACATACACATGCCTTTTTATCCATCCATCCAGACGTGGGAACGATCCTTGAACAGTGTCCTGCAAATTAAGCAGAATAAAGGAAATTATATCCACTGTAATACATGTATGCAATGTATGTTAATACATGCATGTAAAAGAACATGTGAACACAGAAACAAAGAAAATTTCCAGAGTTCCACTCCTAGAGATAAATGGTTTTTATGGCCTGGAAAATATTTTTTATTATTTTTTATAATGTTGAACTAAATTATACTCTTCAGCTCATCTGTCCAGTGCTCTCTTTGGTCTTTAGCTAAACCCTGCTCCCAAGCTACAGAGGTCATGGGGATGGTGTGTCCTTTCTGTCCCCATTATACAGGGCAGGGCTACCTTGGAAACTGGCCTCAAAATTTTCCCCTATGCCCACCAGGCCTCAAAGAACTGTGCCTCCTCCCTCAGAGAAGAGCCTAAGCTATAAAAGTTTAACCCCCCATCCCCGCCCTTCCTCTACTCCTTCCTCCAAGGACAAATAAGACCACTCTAGCAAAAACTGCTATAATGGGACTTCTAGACTTGCAGAATCCCAGGAGATGGAACCTGGGAAAGGGAGGAGAAGGGCTGGCCTGGAGTTTCAGGAAGGGAGAAAAGGCCTTGGAGCCTGCACCACCACCAGCCTCTCCCACCCCCCCCCCCTTCCTCCCCTCTCTCTTCTCCCTCTCAACTTCCTCCTTCTCCTCTCTTCCTTCCTCTGTCTCTCCCCGCCCCTCTTTCTCCCTCTCATTCCCTTTCTGTCTCCTCTTTTCCCTTCCATGACTGGCAGCAGTGGTCACATGGAGCTGGACTTGGGTTCCACAGTCATGGATAAAGCTCAGACCACAATTCTGTGATCCACTAGCTGTGTGATCCCAATTGGCTGTCATTGTAGCTCCCTGAGTCTGTTTCCTCATCTGTAAAATGGAGACGATAATAACCTACCTACCACTGTGTTGCGATCATATCTTTTAAGTATTTAGCCCAGTGCCTGGCACATGATAGATAACTCAGGGAATGTTAGGCAACTGTAATCTGCATCAGGATGTGTTAAGCACCTACTGTGCACAAGACCCGGAGCCTTATACAAACGTCTATTGTAATATTTGTTATACTGTAATTATTTGTTTCCATGTCTGTCCCACACAAAGAGGTGTAAGAGACATAAGCTCCTTCCACTGCTAAGCATTCAGGTACCAGATTTCAAAACTTCTGCACATTTAAAAGCAGAGTGCTCTGGTGGCTCGAATGAAAAGTCAAAACCAGATCTCATGGCAAAGTATGTCTCCATTCAGTCTATTCAGGGAAATGGTTTGCCTAAAATCTGCTGTTTCTCCAGCGGGAAGTAGGCTTTAAAATGGGAGGAGGCTAACGTATCTAACGTACCTGCGCTTACGTCTGTGGAACAGGGTGGGCTCAGAGTGCTGCCTGCCTGTGAAGTCCCTCAGAGCCACCAAGGTTTGGTTGTCTTACCAGTAAAAAAACCAGTTGTCATCAAGTAGACTCCAACTCATGGAGTCCACACTTGTCAGAGTAGAACTGTTCTCCATAGGATTTTCAATGACTGCTTTTATTCATTTAATGGAATGTTATTCAACAGTTAAAATGAATTAACATATTCTCATGAATAAATTTCAAGTATTAATATGAATATGTCTCAAAGACGGGAGAAGCAAGTTGTAATTCCACACATGTAGTGTAAGTCTATATGAAGTTAAGATAAGCTTTAAAACATGAAAAACAGCCCTAAACATTGTTTAGAAATATTTGCACATGTGGCAAAAGTTTAAAAACAGGCTTTAGAATGATAAACACCAGATTCAGGGGGAAGGGAGACGGGAGTGCATTAACTATAATGTTTATGTCTTTAAAAAAAGAAAAATAGCTGACACACATATGGCAAAAATGATGAGATTTGTTAAGCTGAATGTTTTAGAAAAAAATCGCTGTGTCTCTGGTCTCTGGGATCCCCCAGATGCATGGTTATGATTTGGGAAGGCAAAGAGCAGAAAAGTTTTCACCATTATATTTATATCCAGCAGTTTTCTTCAGCAATCGAGAGATTGTGCCTCTTTAATTATACTTCTCACATATGGCAGCAATGACTTAAAAAAAAAATTATTTACTTATTTTTGTTGTTGTTGAAAATCTACACAGCAGAACATACACCAATTTGACAATGTTTACATGTACAATTCAGTAACATTGATTACATTCTTCAAGTTGTGCAACCATTATCACCTTCTTTTTCTGAATTGTTCCTCCCCATGAACATAAACTCACTACCTACTAAGCTTCCTATGCAACTTTTTGAGTTTCTGTTGTCAATTTTTAAAAATAATTTTTTTTTGTGTTTTGGGTGAAAGTTTACACAGCAAATTCGGTTTCCATTTAACAATTTCTACACAAATTGTTCAGTGAAATCGGTTACATTTTTCCCAGTGTGTCAACATTCTCATGTATTTCATTCTGGTTATTCCATTTCTAGTAATTTAGTTTTCCTGCCACCTTACCTTCTCATCTTTGCTTTAGAGTAATTGTTGACCATTTTGTCTCATGTAGATGATTTTTTAAAGGAGTGCAGTACTCACAGGTAGTGGTCTTTATTTTATGAGCCAATTATATGACCTAAGAGGAGGAGCTATAGTCTTGGAGAGTCCTCTAGTCTCAACCAGTCCAGTAAGTTTGGAATTTTTAAGAATTTGAGTTCTGTTCCACATTTTTCTCCATTCTATCGGGATCCATCTATTGTGGCCCTGATCAGAACAGTTGGTAGTGGTAGCTGGGCACCATCTAATTCTTCTAGTCTCAAGGTAAATGAGGTCGTGGTTTGGGTAGACTATTAGTCTTATAGATTAGTTTCTTCTCTGAGTCTTTGATTTCCTTCTTTCTCTTCGCTCCGTACAATCTGTTGTCAATTTGGCTCCATATAGCTAGTTCTTTAAAAGAGCACAATGCTCAAGGCAGACATTCTGTACTAATTAAACTAAACTATGGAGCCCCAGTTGCACAGTGGTTAAGCATTCAGCTGCTAATCAAAAGGTCAGCAGTTGGAATCCACCAGCCACTCCTTGAAAACCCTACGGGGCAGTTCTACTCTGTCCTGTAGGGTCGCTATGAGTCGGAATCGACTCTACAGCAACAGGTTTGTTTCGGTTTTTGGATTGTTTGGTTTAAAGAAGACTTCAGGGGATATTTTTGGTTGAAGGTTTAAAGTTTTATGATTATCTCAGGGCAATAGTTCTAAGGATTTCTCTAACTTCAGTGGTTCCAGAAAGTCTGGATTCCATGAGAATTTTCAATTCTGTTTCACATTTCCCCCCTTTTGATCAAGATTCTTCTATAGAATCTTTGATCAAAACATTTAGTAATGGTAGCCAGGCACCATCCTGTTCTTCTGGAATCATGGCAAAGGAGGAAGTTAATTCACTGGAGGCAATAAGCCATGCATTCCATTTCCTCCTTTTATTCCTGACTCTCTTTCTTCCTCTGTTTCTCTAGGCAAAAAGAGACCAATTATTGTACCTTGGATGGCCACTTGCAAGCTTTTAATACACCGGGCACTACCCAAGGAACTAGGAGGTAGAACAGAAGCACTAAACACATTATTAGGCCAAATAACTGGGATAGTCCATGAAATCATGACCTTAAATCTTCAAATCAAGAAACCAAACCCTATAAGGTGTTTGGTTGTACATAAGCAGTCTCGGTAGCTGCTCTTTTTGTTGTTATTGTTGTTGTAAATATATATATATATATATATCTGTTACATTTCACAGTCATTGATTCCGCATCATCTGAGTACCATGCACTGAGCAAATAAAAGTAATTAAAGTCTGTGCCTCTCCCAAAGGAGCTCTGATAGCACAGTGGTTAAAGTGCTTGGCTGTTAACTAAAAGCTCAGCAGTTCGAATCCACCAGCCGCTCCGTGGGAGAAAGATGTGGGAGTCTGCTTCTGTAAAGATTACAGCCTTGGAAACCCTATGGGGCAGTTCTGCTCTTTCCTATGGGGTCGCTATGAGTCAGAATAGACTCAGTGGCAGTGGGTTTGGTTCTCAGGGGAGATAGACAGGCAAACTATCATACTATGATAAATGCTAAAACCGAGTTGTTTAAAAATGTTAGGGCACGCACAGTTGTAGGAAACAATTCGTTCTGCCAAGTGTGGGTACAGGGAAAGCAATGAGCTGTGCCTTGATGGGTAAGCGGAAGTTTGCAAGACATAGGGGATGAGAAGAACACAACATAGTAAAGAAAACAAGGCATGAAAGTCCTGTCGTGTTATGGGGCTGAAGGGCTGCATCCAGATTGGGCACAGGCTTCAGAAAGATCCTTCTGGTCGCGGTGGAGGGCAGAAAATCTGAATGAAGCCAGGGAGACTGGTTAGGAGGCCATTGAAAGTGTTTAAATAAGTGGTGATGGGCACCTAAACTACAACACAGTGATTTTTGGTTATAGTTTCCCTGCAAAACTCCAAATTCACTGAGGGTAAGGACAATGGCATAAATCCAGTTTTGTTGATCTCAAAACCTACAGCAGCCTACAGCAGCACGTAACACATGGTAGGAGTTCAACAAACACATGTTGGTAGAGGGGAAGGAGGGAGGAAGCAGGCAGGCCAGCAGGTAAACCTCCTCCTTTTGTAGATAAGAAAATTGAGAGTTAAAGTTGTATTCAAGAACATCCTTAGCTGGAAGCTTACTAAGCCAGAACTGGGATCCATAGAGTTTTCAATGGCTGATTTTTCAGAAGTAGATTACCAGACCTTTCTTCCAACATGCCTCCGAATGGACTCGAACTGCCAAAACTTTCAGTTAGCAACCGAGTGTGTTAATCGCTTGTACCACCCAGGGACTCCAGAAGCTTACTGCCTCTTTGTGACAGCAAAGGGCCCTGCAGTGACCCCACCTTACCAACCATTCTGCTGGGACAAGTTTATAATCACATAGTCTTTTAGACAAAGACTCTACAGGTAACGTTCCATTACAACAAATTCTGTTATGAAGACGTGTTCTTCATAAGGAAATGCTTTCTCTTCCCCACAGGCAGGAAAAAGCTCCTTTAAAATATACCGAATTCACTGAGGTGAATAATACAAAACAATAAGCCCTTCATCTGGCCTCAGTCCAAATAACAGGTTCTGTTGAGATGACTCTGAAAACACCTGATTGTGTGCTGTTGGCATTATGGGCAGGGTAAGCCCAGCAGTAGTTGAGAACTTTACGAGTCTTTTGTTCTTCCACCAAGCAGTAATTGGCTCTCCACCCCAACACAGTAAACTTCCAGCCACCTGAACAAAATTCACCTAAATTAACAAGCTACACTCAAAGCAAAATAATCTCAAAAGTGTATACAGGTGAGAGTATCTCTGCCGTCATCCTCTCTGCCGTTCCTCCTGTCTCTGAAGAAGACCTGCCCCCTCAGGTCCCAGGCTCCTTCTCCAGGCCCCATCTCCACCTATGCCTTGTGGGATCAGGCTCTACCAAGTGTTGGATCTGCCCCTTTTGGCACTTCAACTTCTTTCTCTCACCTGGCTCTTTCAGCATATAAACACATTCAAGGCTTTCAGTCTAAAAATAAAACCCCCAGAACCCACCCTCTATTCTTCTTTCTCTAAGCCCCACACTGTGTCTCCTCTTTCAGTCATATGAGATTCTGGAAGAAGCCATCTATACTCACTGTCTCCACCACCTCACCTCCCATTCACCTCTTAGCCAATGCAGGAAGTATATACTTAATATTCACCTGTGAATAAATGAATGAATGAATGAAGATAGAGGCTAACATTTATGGAGTGCTTGATACTATGTACCAAGAAATGTCCTAAGCATTTTATAGGTATTTATTTATCACATCCTGACAACATCACTGTGATGCAAGTACTATTGTTCTTTATATTTTATAGATGAAGAAAGGAAGGCGCTGAGCAGTTGAGTACTTGCCTTGGCACATCAAGCCAGGATTTGGGAAAGGTACTGTAGCTCCAGAGCCTGCACTCTTTTATGCCTTGTACCCAGTACTGTTCTAGGTATCTTAAAGGAAAGAATACACAAGAAGATGGTATGGACCCTTATTCATTTGTTCATTGTTTAAATCCTACTGAGTGCCTACCATGTGCAAGGCAGAGGAGATAAAGACATGAATCTGCCTTTAAGGTGCTCAGAATCCAATGAGGGAGGCAAGCCAGTAACATGGTGTGAAAAGAGCTGTAGTAAATTGATGGGTGAGTCCTTGGGTGATGCAAATAGTTTACACACTCAGCTGCTAACAGAAAGGTTGAATGTTCAAGTTCACCCAGAGGCACCTTGGAAAAAAGTCCTGGCGATCTACTTCCAAAAAATTAGTCATTGAAAATCCTATGGAGCACATTTCTACTCTGACACATATGGGGCCGCCATGAGTCAAAGTTGACGGCAACTGGTGGTAAATTGATGGGTGGAGTGCAGAGAAATCAGCTTACTTCGCTTATGGTATTGGTTCCTAAACTTTACTACACATTGAATCACTGAGATCTTTACAAAGTACCGATGCCTGACTCCCACCTCCAGATTTGGTTTAATTGGCAATGGGATTTTTAAAATCTCCTGAGGTGATTCTAATGTTCCGTAAAATTTGGGAACTATCTTAGGCTGGGTTCTCTAGAGAAGCAAAACCAGTAAACCGTATAAATATATATATAGACATTTATACCAAGGAAATTGATCACTTGGTTGTAGAGGCTGGAATGTACCAAGTCCTTGGGTCAGGATAGAGGCTTCTCCTGATTCGTGTAGCTGCAGGGGCTGGCAAGCCCAAGACTGGCAGGTCAGAGAGCAGGGCTCTTGTTCACAGGCTGTGAAGATCGGCGAATCCCAGGATTAGCAGCCAAGACCACAGGTAAGCTGAAGTCCCAAGGACTGGAGGTCAGATGAACAGGAGCCAGCTGTAGGATCCAGAGGCAGCAAAAGCCCATGAGCCTTGCCAGAATGTCCACTTATATTCGATGCAGGCCACATGCCCAAGGAAACTCCCTTTTTTTTTTTGTATATATATATTTTATTGTACTTCAGGTGAAGGCTTACAGAACAAAGAGTTTCTCATGAAACAGTAGTACACACGTTGTTTTATGACATTGGTTAACAACCCCACAACATATTAACCCTCTAAATTCTCAACCTTTTTTTTGGTGAAAATACACATAGCCAAAGATACACCGTTTCAA
>NW_004443942.1:4274518-4281385 GCF_000243295.1 Trichechus manatus latirostris
CTGTCAGTTTTCTCACTCCATTTGGTGCTTGGCTGAGTTCTTTATCTCTTCATTTGATGTTTTAGGGTTTCAGGATTGTTGTATTCTCTGTTTGGCTTAGTTTTTCGGATCTTTGCTGCGGAGGGACGGTGTGGTGCTTCTGCCTAGAGCGCCGTTTTGCCGGAACTCCGGAAACTCCCTTTTAACTGATTGGCTACTCACAGCATTACTTCCATCATGAAAGTAATCACATTATAAAAAAATCTCATTGTGGAAGTGATCACAACATCATATGACTGCCAAACTACATCATAACTGCCAAACCACTGAGAATCATAGCCCAGCCAAGTGGACACACAACCTTAACCATCACAGGAACCAATGGCTTAAAGGATAGTGAGTAGAGAGTTTTGGTTGTAAGTAAAGAAAACATGTTTAAAAAAATGGTGGGGGGCGTGTATTGTCTTACATAAAAAAAAAGTAGGTAAAAGTTATATAGCTTGGGGTACAGTTTGATCCAAGTCTCAAAAGATGTCACCAGGGTGAGATTTTCCTCTTCCTACTTATGAGGCCCTGCCTCTCCAGAGATGGCTCCATTCTCAGGCTCCGCTTGGTTTCAAGATGCCACAGTTCTGGTCTCTATTCCTCTTTCTTCATGTCCAGTTCAAAGAAGAGGTCAAGAGGTCTGATTTCTTCATAGCTCAAATAAAAGCCCAGAACTTAGTTTCATTGACTCTGTCTTGGGCCAGATCCAATTACTGGGGCCCAAGAAATGGAGAGTGCTGATTGGTTTAACCTGGGCCATGTACTCCATCTCTGGCACCAGAAACTGGGGGCAGCTTTATGCTGAAGCCCATGGTGGAGAGTAGAGGAACTGTGACAGATGCTAGGATGTTCTGGGACATGACGATGAGGAGGTAGTCAGGGCTGGATAGTGTGAGGAGTTTAACTATTTTTTGTGTTTAAATAGGAAAATTACATGATCACTTTTGTATTTTAAGAATATAACTCTGACAGTTATGAAAAGGACAAGTATTATTTATATATGTAAGAGAAATTATATGTGAAAAAAATGATACATAATTACATATAAAGTATATATAAAAATTATATTTTGGAGACTTGTTAAGTGATTATTGTAGTTGTCCAGACAAGAGACGGTAGACCTGAAGTAAGACAGTGGTAATAGGGTAGATAGGAGGGAGGAGAGTCAAGGGATGTTTCTGAACTATAATTGACAGGATTTGTTACCCAGCTGGAGAAGAAGTTTTTGTTATTTTTAAAGAGAATAACTGTGGATAACCCTGAATATTCTAGTTTGGGAAACTGGGTGGATGTTGATACCATTAATGAGATTAAAAATATAGATCATTAACAGGGTTTGAGGAAGAGTGGAAAATTCAGTTTGGACATGTTGAATCTGAGATGTTTCTAGGTCATTTAGGAAGCGATGTTCAATGGTGGTTAAACTTATGAATCTGGAATTCAGGGGACAGCTGGAAGTCACCAGTGTCCATATGATAACTGCAGCAAGGAGAATGGATGTAATCATCCAAGGAGCAATACAGAGGGAGAAGAATAGGAAAACGACCACTTGCCAGCATAGGGAATTGAAGTAGAGTGGCCAGAAAGATAGGACAAGAGATGTTTTGGGAACAAAGGAAAGAGAGAGTTTCAAGAAGGATGGGTGGTCAACAGAGACATGTGGTGCAAAGATATTAAGGAGGATGAAGGCTGAAAATAGGATATGGATTTAAGAACTAGGAGGGCCGTGTCACTCTAACAAGAGTCAAGCTATAGGGTTTAGAGTGAGTGAGACAGGAGGATTCAGACAGAAGGAGTATGAATTCACTTTTCAAGTTTGATGGTGTACTGGGTTGAATGGTGTTCCCCTCAAAATTAATATCCTTCCCGGAACCTCAGAATGTTACCTTATTTGGAAATAAGGTCTTTGCAGGTTAGTTAAGATGAGGTCATACTGGAATAGAGTAGGCCCTAATTCCAATATGACTGGTGTTCTTGGAAGAAGAGGAGAAGAGACACAGGCACAGAGGAAAGATGGCTGTGTGAAGACAGAGGCATAGATTAGAGAGATGAATCTATAAGTCAGGGAATGCCAACGATCATTGGCAGAAGCTAGGAGAGAGGCATGGAACAGATTCTCCTTCAGAATCTCCAGATAGAACCAACCCTGCTGATACCTTGACTTCAGACTTTGAGGCTCCAGAACAGTGGAAGAATAAATTTCTGTTGTTTTGAGCCACCCAGTTTGTGGTAATTTTTTATGGCAGCTCTAGAAGACCTAAAACAGATGGTAAGAAACAGAGTTCAGGCAGTGGCTCAAGATGTGTTAAATGAGTTTTTATGTTCATTTTGTTTTGTAGTTTTTGTTTTCATTTTTTAGTTTGATTTGGTTTGTTTGATGAGAGAGGTCTGACCATGATTATAGCTGTCAGGAAAAATAAAACAGAGAACAGCTAAAGATAAAAGATGGTAATTTAAATTCCAGGCTTGGTGAATTTTACTTGTACCATCTCATTTAATCCTCACAACAACTTTATGAAGTGGACACAGTCCTCATTTTACAAAAGAGAAAACTGAGGTTCAGAGAGAATACATTATCTAAGGTCACACAACAAGATTTGAGATTCCAACCCACACTGATTTAAAGTTCTTAACCACTGTCTTATATTGCCTCTGTAGTTTCAAGGGCGCCCTGGTGGTGTTGTGGTTAAGAGCTTTGCTGCTAACCTAAAGGCTGACAGTTCGATTTCACCAGCTGTTCCTTGGAAACCCTGTGGGGCACTTCTACTCTGGCCTATAGGGTCACTGTGAGTCGGAATTGACTTGAGGGCAGAGGGTTTGGTTTTTTGGCTATCATTTCAAGATTTCACTGGAGCACATGTTGATAATGTGAATAGATCCATACCCACCAAGGTGTTGCTGTACCATATCTCTGGGTGATGGGATTATCTATATTTTTTATATTCTTTTTGATTTCTGGTTTTGTGGGAACAGCTGTGATTTAAAAAAGGAGAAAGCCTATTTTTAACATAAGGAGGGAGAGGATTTTAGAGGTGGGGCACTTATCTGAAGGAGAAGTGACAGGTATGTAAGAAACAACTAGAGAAGATGTCTAATGCTGCAGTGACACAGGTGAGTCTATAGAACGTAGCGAGAGTACAAACCAAGATGTCTTAGTTACCTAGTGCTGCTGCAACAAAAATACACAAGTAGGTGACTTTACAGATCAGAAATTAATTTTTTCACAGTTCTACAGGCTGAAAGTCCAAATCAGGGTATCAGCTGTGTCAATTCCTTCTGTGGGCCTCTTTCCTTCTCAAGAAGCAGCAGGTTTTATTTACCTATTGTATTAGTTAGACTTTGATCTGGGAAGCAGGACCATTAATGTGATATGGAATAAGGGACTTACTATAGGGGCTAGAGTTGACACAATGTGGGTGCTGGTGAAAAGGTATATGAAAGGCTGTTGTCTCAGAGTCTACTGATGGGCCTGAAGTTGCTGTAGGTCAGCAGGGTTGGCAAGTGAGAAGAAAACCTAAATGTGAAGTGGGGGAAATCAAGAGCAAACTGGAATTCTTGAGGACAAATTGGAACCCTCGGGGAGAAACTAGAACCATGGAAGGAAAACTGGAGTTCACATCAATTTCTTACCACCTCCAATCTTGACAATGGAGAGTGTCTGCCAAGTTTCTGGTGTCTGCCAGTGATCCTTGGCATTCCTTAGTGTTCCTTGGCATTCCTTGGTGTTCCTTGTCATCTTTCTTTCACCTGTGGGTGTCTGTGTGTCTATTCTTCTCTTTTTATAACTCAGAAATGATTAGGTTTAGGAGCCATCCTGCTGTGGTATGACCTCATTAACGTAACAAAAGAAAAATCCCTATTTCCAAACAGGGTCATATTTACAGGTACAGGAGTTAGGATTTCAACACATATTTTGGGGGGACACAATTTAATCTATAACACAAGGCAATAAGGAAAACTTCTCAAGGTGGTGACCTAGAGCTGAGTCTGAAAGTCAGGGATTGTCATAATTGGGTGGAAAGGAAAACGGAGGAGACTTTGGAGGGGAAAGAGTAAGTATGAAGGCTCCAATGCCCAAGGATGGAGGAAGAATGGGGAGAGACATCCCATCAAGATGATGCTTGATGGCCTCTCTTTCCTGGTCCTCCCTCTTCCAGGCACTATTCCTCCTTCCTTGCCCCTAGTGAACCTTGCAGCAAAAATTTGCTTTGCTCTGTGCTGTCCAAGGGGCAGCCACAGCCTTGTTCTAAGACACTTGCCCTGGGTCCTGGGGGAAATAGAAAACCTTGAGGGCTGGTCTCTCAGGCATTCTTTGAAGGCTGTTGTGTGCCCATGCCTTCCTGCTTTGTTCTGGAATCCTGTGACTCTTGGGCACAAACCCAAAACAGCCCTCACTCAATTGCTTCTTTGATTTTCTCCGGTTGAAACGTCAGTAGTTGTTGGCCAGTGGGAGGGTGCTGAGTGGTAAACTGTGTGGAGAAACAACTATTGCAGTTCTTTCTGCCAGAAGTCACATTTCTTTTCAGACCTGCCTGCACATAGAGGGATCAGACCCCCTCATTAAGACATTGCCTAAAACTAGTTTGCCTAAGGAGCAACTTGCTTGATGACCCGTAGGTCTACAAATTCATCTTCCTTTTTTTTTCTGCATTTTTACCTCTTCTGGGGGGATATTCTACTCTTTTTTTTGCCATCTCTTTGGCATCCTAAACATTTTAAATCAATATACCTAAGAGTATTTCCTACTTCTACTAAGTACACGCCACATTCGCAGTATTTTTATAATTAATGAGATACGTTCTTGTGAAAAGTTTCAGAGTAACTAGATAACAAGAGCAGAGGCTCAGGAGTTAGACCAGGGTTTGAATCCTAGTTATGCCGATTGCTAGGACAAGTTATTTAGCCTCCTTGATCTTTGGTTTCCTCAAGCATAAAACTCAAAAAACCAAACCCATTGCCGTTGAATCAATTTTGACTCATAGTAACCCTATAGGATAGAGTAGAACTGCGCCATAGGATTTCCAAGGCTGTAATCTTTATGGAAGCAGATACTTTCTCCTGCGGAGTAGCTGGTGGGTTTGAACCACCAACCTTTCGGTTAGCAGCCAAACACTTAACCACTGAGCCACAAGGGCTCCCTTCAAGTGTAAAATGGGGTTAATAATCCCAGCCACCTATATGGATGTTGTGAAGATTAATAAGGTAATGTAGGCTTATTGTAAGCTGTAGAGAAGCAGCAGATTTTATTTACCTACTGTATCAGGCTTTGATCTGGGAAGCAGGACATTAATGTGATATGGAATAAGGGATTTATTATAGGGGCTAGAGTTGACACAATTGTGGGAGCTGGTGAAAAGGTATATGAAAGACTGTTGTCTCAGGGTCTACTGATGGGCTTGAAGGTGCTGTAGGTCAGCAGGATTGGCAGGTGAGAAAAAAACCTGAATGCGGAGTGAGGGAAATCAACAGCAAACTGGAACTCTTGAGGACAAATTGGTTGATATATTTTTTCCACCCTTTGAGTTTTAGTTTGTTCGTGTCTTTAAGTCTAAGTTGTGTCTCTTGCAGGTAGCATATAGACGGATCATGTTTTTTTAATCCATTCTGCCACTCTCTGTCTCTTTACTGGTGCATTTAGTCCATTTACATTCAGAGGAATTATTGATAGGTATGAGTTTAGTGCTGTCATTTTGATGTCTTCTTTGGTGTGTTGTTGACAGTTTCTTTGTTCCACTTAATTTTCTGTGCTGAGTCATTTCTCTTTATGTGTTCTCTTCTTATCTTTCTCATTGTTGTTGATTTTGTGTTTGCTGAGTCTTTATGTTTTTCGTGTTTTTTATTTTGATGCGTAGGAGTGTTAGTTTCCTTTGTGGTTACCTTAATATTTACCCCTGTTTTTCTAAGTTTAAACCACTCTTTCATCTTTTTATATTGCCTTGCCTTCCTTTCCATATGAAAGATCTATGACAGCATATTTTAGTCCCCCTTTTTAGTTTCAATGTTGTCATCTTTTACATATTGACGTCTGTTTTCGTATTTTCAGTGTTATAACTTTGATTTATTTTTGTGACTTCCCTATCTGGGTTGATATCTGGTTGCTCTGTCCTGTGTTCTAGTCTTGGGTTGTTATCTGATTTTATTGATTTTTTCACCAGAGGACTCCCTTCAGTATTTATTATAATTTTGGTTAGGTTTTTGCAAATTCCCTAAACTTCTGTTTATCTGGAAATGCCCTAATTTTGCTATCATATTTGAGGGACAGTTTTGCTGGATATATAATCTTGGCTGGCAATTTTTTTCCTTCAAGGCTTTATATATATCATCCCATTGCCTTCTTGCCTGAACGGTTTCTGCTGAGTAGTCCGAGCTTAGTCTTATTGACTCCCCTTTGTAGGTGACTTTTCATTTATTCCTAGCCGCTCTTAAAATTCTCTATCTTTGGTTTTGGCAGGTTTGATTATAATATGTCTTGGTGTTTTTTTGGGATCTACCCTAGGTGGGGTTCAATGAGCATCTTGGATAGATATCTTCTCATCTTTCGTGATACCAGGGAAGTTTTCTGCCAACAAATCTTCAACACTTCTGTCTGTATTTTCTGTTATCCCTCTCTGTTCTGGTACTCCAATCACTCATAGGTTATTCCTCTTGATAGAGTTCCACATAATTCATAGGTTTCTTCATTTTTTGAGATTCTTTTATCTGATTTTTCCTCAAATAAGTTGATGTAAAGTGCTTTACCTTCAGTCTGACTAATTCACACTTCCATTGCCTCAGTTCTGCTCCTATGACTTTCTATTGAGTTGTCTAATTCTGAAATTTTATTGTTAATCTTCTGGATTTCTG
>NW_004443942.1:4281485-4403657 GCF_000243295.1 Trichechus manatus latirostris
AATTTTATTGTTAATCTTCTGGATTTCTGTTTGCTGTCTCTCTATGGATTCTTGCAGCCTGTTAAATTTGTCATTATGCTCTTCTCTAATCTTCTCAAGTTCCTCTATTGCTTTGCTTGTGTGTTCCTTGATTTGTTCTGTGTCTTGTCTGATTTCCTTCCTGATCTCTTGAGAGTTCTGTATACTAATCTTTTGTATTCGACCTCTGGTAATTCCAAGAAGTTTTCTTCCTCAGGAAGATTTCTTGATTCTTTGTTTTGGGAGGTTTCTGAAGCCATCATGTTCTGCCTGTTTATGTGATTTGATATTGACTGTTGTCAATAAGTTATTATATTTATTTATTTTATGTTTGTTTACAGTGTCTTAGCTTCTTGTTTTGTTTTGTTTTGATATGCCCAAATAGGCTGCTTGTGTGAACTAGTTTGATTATTGGTGCCTTTGAAGCTCTAACGTCCTGTCACCAGGTGGCTAGATCTGTTACTAGGTATGTGAGCCCAGGAGTCCTTTTACTTTTCTTGTATGGATTCAGCTCAGGAGGCCAGGTAGTCAGTCACCAAGTGTGTGGTGCAGGCTCTCACCTACAGTCCTAGACAGGCAGGGGTGCTTGGTTTAGGCACAGTATCTGGCTGCAGTAGGGGGTCACGCACTGAGCAAGGCAAGAGGCTGACAGCTGCTCCTGAGTGTCTGGGAGGAAAGTGTGCCCCCGTTCCCTAGAGCATGTAGGTGGGTAGGTTTTGCAGCCAGACTGGGCACCCAATGCTGTTAGCTGTGAGGACTGGGAGGTACCACTTATTCTTGGACATCTGTCACAGGTGGCTAGGTGGCATGGGTGGAGCCACCAGTCCTCAGGCCCCTGATGTGGGTAGGTGAGGACCCTGCTTAATGAGCAGAGAGGTGTCAAATGTCACGGACCTGCCACTCCACCATACAGCTGATACAGTTGCTGTTAGGTTTTATGTATATACCCTGTTGTACTGTGCTAATGAGGGCCTATGCTACTGAAATGGGCCCATACAGGTCTATGCAGGGGTGAAAGACATTCCAAGTCCATGGACCCATTATGCCTGTGCTTAGGTAAAGGAGCTGCGCCCACCCTGAGTCCTGGCTTAGGGGAGCTGGCAGATTCTTTTTTCCCTATTTGTTCATTTGTTCCCCCTCCAAGGCCGGGAGAATGGCTCAGGGTGCATAACGGATCCTACTTCCAGCCCAGGGGACTTGGCAATTGCTGAAGCCAGTGGGGACCAGCTGCTGAGCTGGGAGGGGGCAGGCAAATGGGAGAGAAGTTTTTTCCAAAGGGGGTGTTTTTAGATCCATGCGGTAGGTTAGACGTACGTACTTACCTTTTGCTGATTGAGCACTGCTTTTCACTGGTTCCAGAGTCTTGAGCAGACTCTCTGCTGCTTGGTCTCTCCTGACGTGGAAAATGCATCCTGAGCACCACTGCTTGCTTTACCACACATGCCAGCCGATCCGGCCTGCTGGGTGCTAGTTCCTGCTGGGACAGGTCTGGCAACTCCTCACTACTTCTGAACCGTCTCTCCCTCCCCCTGCCACTCAGTCTGATTCCTCAGCTTTGCCTTTGATGTTCAGGGCTCCTAGATTGTCATATATAATTGCTTCACTTGTTTTTTCAGGTCTATGTTGTAAGAGGGACCACAGGAAGCATCTGACTACTCTGCCATCTTGGCCCCCACCTCTTGAGGACTAATTGGAACTCTTGAGGAGAAACTGGAACTATCAAAGGAAAACTGGAGGTCACATCCATTTCTCACCACCTCCAGCCTTGGCAATGGCAGGAGACTTGTAGAAGATGGTTGTACTGTTTGCCAAGCAGGTGCATATATACCTGGCCCTGGACTCAGAGAAGCTGAAGGAAGAGTATCTGCATGAGCTGGAGGAACTAGAAGCCTGGCTACTGCCCCAAGGCCAACAACATTCATGAGCTGCAGCAGTGCCCGGTGCCCTGTGATGATCTGTAGAGTGCAAAAGCTGCCACCCCACTTCCACCTTCCTAATCTCATGCAAATTCCTCATGTGGCCAATTCTAATTCAGAACCATCCAGGAAAGGGAATTCTGGGAAACAGTTCTAGCTTGGTGAGTTGCTATGATACAAAATCACCTAGAAAAAGAAGGGAAAGTAACTAAAATATATTGAGAGCCAAGAATATGCCTTTACATATATCATTTCATTTGATCTTTACTTTAATCTTATAAACTAAGGGCTATTATAGCCATTGAGTCCCTGGAGGTGCAAACGGTTAACATGCTCAGCTACTAACTCAAAGGTTCAAGGTTCAAGTCCACCCATAGGTGCCTTGGAAGGAAGTCCTAGTGATCTGCTTCCAAAAAATCAGCCATTGAAAACCCTATGGAGCACAGTTCTACTCTGACACACATGAGTCACCACGAATCAGAGCCAACTTGATGATAACTGGTAAGTTTATTTGAGAAGTAATTTCAGGAAACATGAATAAGGAATTGGGGAAGTGTGACAAGGAAGGGACAGGAGGAAGCTAATACAGGATGTATTAATGAGCAGGTTACTGCTGTGGGCAACTGAGGCTCAGTCCCTCTGAGGAACTCTGGAACAGAAATATAGGACATGCTCCTAAGATAGCCCACCCGAAGGATGAGAACTTTGGAGTATATATCCACCATCTCTTGTCTACTGTTGGTTGAGGGTTGCTCCCAGTGGTATTAAGTGTCCAGTACTTCTGACCTGCCCTGTTGGCACTTGCTACAATGAGGAAAACCAGCCTCAGGACAAAGCCTGAGGGCAGAGCTAAGAAAATAGCAAAGAAAAGTAGCTGGAGTTTTACCCCTGGACTCTTCAGTATAGGAATCTCATTTTCTTCTATTGTAGTCAGTTCTCCTTCATCGCATGTGGAACACGCTCACTGGAAGCCTTAACTTCCGTGGAAAGAGAGATTCTCTCTATATACCTATACGTTGGTCCTGAAGAAGAATTCTGCTTGGACCATATGCCTGAGCTGTGCCCAGTCCTTAGCCAGGAGGGCAGGTGCTGTTACCAAAATAAGGGGGAATAGGAAAGCTAGCCAATTAACTCTTCCTCCTCCCCTAAAATAAATAAATAAATAACTACCACAGTCTTTTCTATGGTTCTTGCCTACTTTTCTAGCTTCATCTTGGGTTATTTCCTCATTTCATTCACTGCTGTATTGCCAGCACCCAGAATAATTCATGGACCATGGTTGGACACTCAACAAACATTTACTCAATGAATGAATGAAGGAATTCCTTGCAGTTCCTGGCTCCACGCCTCATCTCTGATTCTGTGTCCTGGATGCTCCTTACACTCCTTCCCATCTGCCTGTCAACATGACTATTCATCTCCCAGAGCTCAGCTGAAGGGACCCCTCCTCTATCAAGTCTTTTCTTCTCACTCTCCTCAACCCCCAGAGAATGGGCCGCTCTCTTCCTGCTGTCCCCACAGCACCCTGAATAGATCCTGGGAGGTAGTATTGGGGCTTGTTAAGAGCACAGGCTCAGAAGTCAGCCATCTAGATTCACTCTACCATATGCTGGCTCCTGGGTGACCTTGGGCCAGTGACTTCACTTCTCCAAGATTCCATTTTCTCATCTCTAAGGTGTGGATGTTAATAAAACACGTACTCAAGTTTGGTGCTCGAAACTAGCCACACACCTGACTTGGAGTTGCTTACAGAATCCATGCCTTTTACAGACTCTGTTCTTTTCTATATCTATAGTATCAGGTCCAAATTTATTTTATTCAAAAAAAAACACTGACATATCATTTACTATGTGTCAGACAGTGTTCTATGCACTTATCTCCCTATTACTATGTTATTACAGGTAAGGGACCTGCTGCACAGACAGGTTAAGTCACTTGCCCAAGGTCACACAGTTAATAAGTGGCAGATCCAGGATTTAAACCCAGGCATCTTAACTTCAGAGTCTGTGCTGTTAACTACTAGCTACGACACCTCTTTGAATAACTGAACCGTACATATTTGTGGGATGGACATATGATGGATGGATAGACAGATGGACTTGAGTGAGTCTCCCAGTGGGCTCGAGTAGAGAAGAGCATTCCTGTCCTTGTCCCTAGGCAGCTGTTCTGTAGAGGGTCTGGGAGCAGAAGTTAAGAGTTGCCTCCCTAGTGCCATTCAATTACCGCAGTATGTTCTGGAATGGGCTTCAGGTATGTGTGAACAGGGTCTGCCTGGACTCTAGGTGTGGCTCAGCCCACCAGGAAGGTGCACTGGGTTTGTGGTATGGTTTTGTTCTCTTGTGTCTCTAGGGACCAGAATTATGCCCTTGGATTTCACAATTGACTTTGAGCCATATGTATATGTGTATACATGTCTATTTGGATCTGGGCTACTTAAGCGATGCCCTGACTCTTCCTCTTCCCTTCAGCACATGCACTCTTTGTCTCTCTCCATTTGCTCTGGTTGGTGCCTGCCTGGACTCAGCTCTCCAGCACCAACTTTCCCACCATTGCTGGCAACATATACACAATCCCCAAAGTGCTGAGGTGCCTCTTAGGGCATTACTGACTTTGGCAGGTCCCAGACAGGAGCCATTTCTCCAAACTGCCTCTGGAAAATCCACTGAAAGTGGGGTAAGCATGATGAGTTCTTAGTGACCTTAAAACTTGTGTATTCCTTGTCCATGAAAAATGGTACATTGTGAGGCCAATCAGGATGATAATAGGCTAGAACCAGGCCCTATGATCTTGCTTTTTATATACTCTTGAGTCTGTCTGAGGGAGGTACAAATGTTTCCACTTCCTGGCTTAGAAAGTCATTCTCCAAAGACAGCTCCTAAGGTGACCTGGGTCCAATCGGCATTTTTTCATCATTTTACAAGGTCACTCACTTTCTGTAGAGATACCAGCCATCCACTTCTTTCTGAAAGACCAAGGCCTTTTGATGGCAGCTTGGGGAGTATCTTAGTCATCTAGTGCTGCTCTGACAGAAAAACCACAAACGGATGGTTTTAACAAAGAGAAATTTATTCTCTCACAGTCCATGAGGCTACAAGTCCAAATTCAGGGCTTCAGCTCTCGGGGAATGCTTTCTCTGTTGGCTCTGCAGGAAGGTCCATGTCATCAGTCTTCTTTTGGTCTGGGAGTCTCTGTCTGCGCAGGAACTTCAAGCCCAAAGGACACGCTCTGTTCCCGGCACTGCTTTCTTGGTGGTATGAAGTTCCTCTGCGTCTCTGCTCGCTTCTCTCCTTTATATCTCAAAAGAGATTGCATTAAGACACTATCTAATCTTGTCAACCTCATCAGTATAACCTTATCACAGTGATAGAATTTACAACACATAAGGAGATCACATATAATCTCATCCTAGTGATAGAGTTTACAACACATAAGGAAATCACATCAGATAACACAATCATACAATACTGGGAATCATGACCTAGCCAAGTTGCTACACACATTTTTTTGGGGACACAATTCAATCCACGACAGGGAGGAAGCCAGCGGGAACCACACTCCTCATTTTCTCCTTCCTGGGACATCTATAAGTGGGGAAGAGATCCCTGCTCTGGTTCGAGGACATGGACCCTTTTTCATTTAGACAGGGAGGCACAGAAAGCAACTCTGTTTCTTACCATTCAAACACTGTGAGAGGCACCTTGACTTCTCTACAGAAAATCTCTGTGACAGGAATCTACTGAGCTCAACTCTGACTTTTCTTCAACGAACTTGCTAGGCTAAGAACAAGAGGAAGCCAGGCCTGACATCCCCACAGCCATCTTGGAGCACGATCAGGTGAATAACGGAAGATGACGCAGATCACCAGCTGTATTTCTTTCAGGGGGAGGGATGCCTGGTGCCTTTGAGCCCCATTGCTTCCAGTCTGAGGTGGAGATATTTTTAGGGGTGAATCTGGACCTTCCTTCTTCCCTCCCTCAGATGCTAACGTGGCCATCTGCATCTCCCAGACAACCTTCACGAGCACACATCACCATCCTAGAAGAGTGGGCTTGGGAAGAGGTTGCTGTTAAATATAGAATACTGAGCTGCTACATAAGGAGGTTGAGTTTGCCTAGCATGTTAAGAGCTAGGAAGGGATGTTGGAGACCTGAAACCCACTAACTAACCCCGTGTCCCTGACAAGTACCTTCCCCTTTCTGGGTTTCCATGTACTTTTTTATTTATTTCATCTGTTAAGTGAGGGCCTTAGGTGATATTTCTTCTGTGGTCCACCCTAACATTGTATGATCTTTTCTTTGAAGAGCTTAGTTGTATCAACATCCAGACACTGTCATAGCCCACTAGGATATCTCATGGCTACTGTTGAAAGCTTTAAGCTTTGTCCAGAGGGGGGAAAGTTCTGACATTCTGTCCTCATTCCTCCCTGCCCCCCAGGGAGGTGGCCAGCAAGGTGTATGGCAGTGAGGGGCTCTGTCTGCTGGTTCAAGAAGACCCAAGTCTCATCTCTCTCTATGCGGTTAGTCCTGATCAGCTCTTAGCTTGGCCTACATCTAAGGAAAAGCTCACCCACCAGCCCTCAGACCTACCTAGCAAGGGTCTTTTTTATCTGAACCACCTACCCTAAAAGGATTGGCGATAGGGTGGGGTAGAGGAGGAAGAGGTCCTGGGAAAACATTCATGTTTCATTCTTTGAGCTAATAAAACGTCTAGGGGAGCAGCGCTATCTCTGCTAAACTTGGTTGGCTCAGAGTGTTCCTGAAATAGTATTAAATTTGTTTTAATTTGAAGGGAGAACACTGTGCTATAGATAAGGTGATGGAAAATGTTAAATATAAAAGTAATAAAGAATCCAACTCTCATAGCACCATGTACTTCTGATTATTCATCTGTTCCACTTGAGTTGCGCAAGCACAGAAACCACATGTAGCTCACAGTAGCGTTTGTTAAATGAGTAAATGGCTCTGACTCCATATCCATCCCCAGCATGGGTGCCTCAGGCTCAGGCCAGAAGCAAGTGGCCCTGTGTTTAGTGAACTCAAGCTGAGAGCAGAGGGAGCACTTTTCCTGAAGCTCCTTTCTGTCTTAGGTTTTCTATTTCACTTTGCAAATGAGACAGGACCAGGCTGGTTGGGTCTCTTCTTCTGGACAATGCCCAGGCCCAGGCCTGAGCTCAGTAGAATGTTTGGATGGACTAGCGGTAGAAGGGTCTGGCCCCAGAGCAGTTCTTTCAGGAATAGATCTGGGCTTTCCAGTGCTCCCGGGGCATGGGCAGGGCTGGAGAGACCCCAAGACACAGTGGTTAGGGGTGCAGATTCTGGAATCAGATAGAGCTGGGTTCAAATCCAGACTCAGTAATACTAACCATGTGACCTTGGTAAGTCTCAGTTGGAGACTTAGTTTCCACATCTGTAAAAGGGGATAATAATAAAAATACTCACCTTATAGAGCCATTGTCAGGACTGAACGAGAAAATCTGTGTAGAGAGCACACTACATCAGTATCACAGGCAGCCTTCCATCAGAATGGAGTGAACCCTGAGGAGTGGCCCTGAGTCTTGCAAATGCACGACTGCAGGAAGGTGATCAGACTATGATGCTAAGAGAGCTGCCAGGTAGGATAATTCCTGAGAAAACCCAAAAGGCGGAGAATGGGATGACAGGGTGAAGAACAGGGGAAAAATAAGCCCAGGTTTGAGTGGGGTGAATTGCTTTGTTTGTACTTGCCTGGAGAGGGAACATGGTTTCCCCAGAGGGTGGTCTGGTGCTGTGGAAATTCCAGCAGCCTGGAGCCACAATATGTTTTCTCACTTCTCAAGCCTGCCTATTCTACCCCTGGGTCCTCAGGCCCACCTCAGCTCAGCTCAAAGAATGTTGATTGATGCTGACATTGGGCCAAGCCCTGTGATTGGCCCTGGGCCCCAAAGGTGAGTAAGACATAGTTCCTGCCCTCGTGGACCCGTTTCACAATCGCTGCTGCCAGAACAGTCTGTACAAGGTGCTTTGCAGCATTTACTGTTTACAAAACTGCTTCACTAGGCCCCACACCATTCACACTGTAATTTCTGTGAATGGCACCATCTTGAGTCTGGAGCCGTGGAGGGTATGGGCAACCCAGGAAGGAGGTTATGATAGACATTTGATTTGACAGACAAGAGAGTGTTTAGGTCGTTTGGCCAAGGTAACGTAAGTGGTAAGGTCCCTGTGTGGCGCAAATGGTTTGCACTCCATTGCTAACCTGAAGGTTGGCAGTTGGAACCCACCCAGCAGCACTGCGGAAGAAAGGCCTGGCCATCTGCTTCCATAAAGATTACAGCCAAGAAAATCCTATGGAGCAGTTCTACTCTGTAACACATGGGGTTGCCAAGAGTTGGAATCGACTTTAGAGAAATGAGTTTGGTTTTTCTGTTGTTCTTTGTTTAACGTAAGTGGTGTGCACCACTGCCCGTCTTCCCACCAGCTTTATCCTAAGACCAGTTTGCTGCAACGCAGGGTGGTCAGGAGCAAAGCAAGGAGGGAAAACCAGAGGGTGTACACAGTCAGTACTGTAAGTGCTATATGGCTCCGATGTCCAAAAGGGGACGCTGAGGCTTGCCTTCTAGCTACCCAGGACAAGGATCACGAGGCCCAGCCCTTGCCTCTCCCATGACACCAGGCTACTAGCACTCGGCGTTTCAAATCGCAGCACGACCACTCCCGCCCCCATTTGCTCTCGGACGTGCACTGGTCAGGATGGGAGCGCCTGGCGACTCTCTGCCCTCGGTGCCAAGCTGCAGCCCACGTGCGCCGGCGGCAGCCGCAGTGACAGCACGCCGCGCGGGGGCGGGGCGGGGAGAGAGCGGGGGTGGGCTCCACGCCACGCTGCCATTGGCCTCGCGACTCTGTCTGGGGGTGGAGCCGCGCCCCCGCGCTTACCTGTTATTGGCCACGACGCCTATGGGGGCGGTTCCCAGCACCGTCCGCGGCGCCGCGCAGCTGCAGGCGCTCTCTCAAGCAAAGCTTGCGCGGAGCGGTCTCCCTCGCTAGCAGCCCCGTAGGCGCCCGGCGGGTGCTGACCGCTGCGCCCGCAGCCCAAGACCGAGGCAGGCGCTGACTCGAGGCCAGGCGGCCGGCGCGGCTCTTGGTAAGGCAGGGGCGGCGCGGGGCTCCGGGGAGGGTGGGCGGGCACGGGTGAGGACTATGCCAATCCCAGCTGTACTCGGCGCCCTGCCCCGTGTCCGAGTGAGTCAGGTGCGGCCGGAGCATCTCCCGCCTCAAACCCACCCCACAGGGCGCCCGGCGGACAGGTGGCGCTGCCTGGGGAGCGCGGGGCTGCCCTGACCGGTCTCTGAACCGATTAGACAGCAATAAAAGCCTTCTACCCTCACGCCGAAATACCCCTTACTCAGCTCTCCAGCACTCAAACCCTGTAGTTCTAAACCTAAAAACCCCCCAAACGTCAACGCGGAGTGGACGCGACGCGCCAGCAGTACCGCCTGCCACCAGGGGATAAGACCATCCCCAAACTTTGCTTTCCACGATTTGGCCTCTGTGCCTTTCATGTCCCTTCCACTCCACCCCTTACTTCGGTTCCCCTCCCCCCGTAATAACAGGAAGTTAAGTTGGGCCAAATGTCAGTGGCCTCGCCGGCCGCGGGCTGGGGCCAGGTCAGGAGCTTCGGCCGTGGCAGTAGTTGGAGGGGCCGCGGTGCTGTCCTTTCTGCGCCATGCACCGGTCGGCAGCTTGCGCTTACTCCAGGCCCGGGGGCTCCCCCGCCGTGGCGGACGCGGAGCTTCCGCGATGCCTTCCCTGCTGTTACCTGCTGGCCCTGGAGAGAGATGGGGTCTTGCCAGCAGCCTCTGCTGCCTCTGTGGCAGGTGGGGTCAACTTTAACGAAGTCTAGCCTCGCAGGCAGAGCTGGCAACGTCCTTTGCTAGATGGGGAAGAGGCGTGTTGAAACCAGAGTCAACGTGTGTCTCTTTCCACATTTAGGAGCCTGGGCTCTTAAAGCGAAAAGAACTTTTATTTGGACGTGTGTAGGGTCCTGCGGAGCCTGTGGCGCTGTGGGAGCCCTTTGCTCAATGGTTTCATGAGGGATGAAGTCACTAACTGGCCCCTTTGTGGGCAGGTCTTGCGGGAAGGCCAGCGGCCAGTTGGTTCTCTGACGTTTTCATGCCCGGGTGCTCTGGCACCTGAATCCCTGTGTGCCCAGCCCCTCCCATAGGGTAGTGGACCCAAGAAGTCTGTCCTGTGTCTCCAGGGTAGCCCTGCCCAATGTCCTGGAGACTTTAATTCTAGTAAGAACTTGCCTAACGGAGGGTAGACAGATTTACTAAGTACCTACTAGGTGCCAATTCCTACCCTGTGGCACTTTTACAGTCGATTTCATGATTACTTTAAAAAAAAAAAAATAGAGTCTGTGGGTGGTGCACACAGTTAATGTGCTAGGCTGCTAACCGAAAGGTTGGAGGTTCAAGTCCACCCAGAGGTGCTTCAGAAGAAAGGCCTGGCAACCTACTTCTGAAAAGCCAGCCATTGAAAACCCTATGGAGCACAGTTCTGCTCTGACACACATGGGGTCGCCATGAATTGGAGTAGACTCCAGGCTCCAGGGCAACGTTTTTTTTTGGTTTCCAAAAACTCTAAGAGGACAGTGTTGCCCTCCCCTCCCCATTTTAGAGATGCATAAATAGACTCAGGTAGAGTAAGTGTCCAAGGTTACACAGAAGGTGGTTGAGAACTGTTAGCTCTAAATCCAGTGCTCTTCCTGCTGCCCTATGGCTGTGGAAAGGGGTGTGCTGCTCTGAGGATGACAGCCCCAATGTGTGCTGACTGGCCTTTGAGAGAATCTGTCCACGAGGATGTCAGAAGATGTTTCTTTGACAAAAGTACTGGAGCTGACCCAGGTTAGCCCAGGTTGCCCAACCTGCAAACCCCTTGCCCAACTTGTCCTCCAGTCACGGGCAATGGATGGTGGAGGCCATGATGTGATGGGGAGGATTGACTGCTGGTGTTTAGGTACTAGTTTTTTGGGAAGTCTGCCTCCCACATTGACTCGGCCTGACCTCTGAGAGTTGGCTTCTGGGATTGTCTAGGAAGATTGTGTTAGCTGAAATAACCCCCACCTTAGGACTGATTCTAGGTGTTTTTGTGGGGGTGGGGGATGTTGGGGTATATTGGTTATAGTTGTAGGGTGATTGAGATCTGTGGTTTGAGCATACTTTAATGAAAATTGACATCATTATTATCCCCACCTCCTTCCTTCTTCAGGCTCAGGGCTTTGGCTTTCTGCTCATTCCCCTCTTCCAAGAGAAAAATCATGATTATCCTGACACCAGTCAGTGACAAATTAGTATAAACCAGCTTAAGGACTACGTGTGGTTTTGACTATAGCCATTGGAGACCCATTCCCAGAGACTCAGGGAGCACCTGATTTGCTTATTCCCTCTCTGCCCATGATTGGGGTATTTCTCTATTCTCCCTGCCACCATGTCCACACACCCACCTGGGTTTGCCTCCCAGCCATGGCCTGTCTCCTTCACGTCCTAATGTTGAAGGGTGAAGGTCCTGTCTTGATGGAGAACTTGGTGGGGGGTGGGGGGGGTGTGGAGGGAGAGATCAGTGTAAGAAGATTTGGGCTGAGCATTACTAATCTTAGAAGCCCCACCAGGGCTAAGGGATCTTTGTTTAAAGAGCTAGGGAAGACAATACTGTTCGTCATGCTGAAGCTTTTCATTCTTTATCTTATTAGACACTTATATTAGCACTCTGAAGGAGTAGATCAGGTTATCTCCATTTTACAGATGAGAAAACTGAGACTCAGAAAGCTTAAAACTTGCCCCAGTCACACAGCTAGCGAGTGACCAAGCTAGGATTCTAGCTAGTGACCAAGCTAGGATTCTAGTGAGTGAACAAACTAGGATTCTGGCCTCGGTCTGTGTCAGCGAAGTCCATGTGTGGTGAATTCAACAATATGGAAACCAGAAAAGCCTTGTGACTATTCTCTGCACTCTGGAAGCTCGGCATGTGCAGCTCCCCTGCTGTACTTACTATCCCACACCTTATATTGTAATTGTCAGCATGACTTCTCACCCCACTGTGAAATAGCATTTAAAACACTAAAAAACATGGCAGTTTTTATTTTTCTGGTTCCCGTTAAGTCCTCCTTGCTCTTTGCTCTGTATTCCCTTAGCCTTGTATACCTATACTTGTCTCTAATAGGGTATCTACCATGATGTATTGTAGTCCTCTGTTTAAAAATAAGAATAGTGTAATGAATCCCCATACGCTCATTACTCTGCTCCAAAAGCCACCAAGATTATGCTGTCTCAAAATCATTAGGCTTCATCTCTCTGTTTTTTCCCCTTGCCTCTGCATCTCTCTTTTCTTTCTGAAATATTTTAAAGCAAATGTCATGTCATTTAAAGCAAAATCATGTCATTTTGCCCCTATATAATCCAGTGTACATCTCTTTAAAAGGGACAGTTTTTTAATAACCACATTGCCATTACTACATCTAACAGAATTCACAGTCCGCATTCACGTGCCCTTGACTGTCTCAGAAATGACCTTTACAGTTGGTTTGTTCAAATCAGGATCCAAACAACATCTTCATGTTGCATTCGGTTGTGAGTCCTTTTATGCCTGTTTTAATCTGGAGCAGCCTCCCTTACTCCCTTCCCTGACTTTAAGCCAGCCATTACTCTCCGTTTTAAGTGCCTGTCTCCCCCACTAGACAGCGAACCCCTTGAGACTAGAGCCTGCTTCTGTGCAATGCTGAATCCCCAAAGCTGAGCACCTGTCTGGGACCTGGCAGATGCTCAGTTAGCCTCTGTCAAATTGTGTCACAGCCACTCAGGAAATGTGTTTCTAATGAACAAACCCTGCCGTGGATATGTGTGACTGCCATGCATTTGTTTAGATAAGAGGTTAAAGAAAAAAAAAAAGATGACTTAGTCGCTTGTGGACGTTTCCTCAGCAAGCGTCAGTTTGTAAACATCCTGTAATAATCTGAGAGCTATTTGCTGCGCTCATCCTCACCACTCTGGTTCGTGGTGGGGATCCCAGACAGCGCATTTGTGCCCTGACCCGCAACTGGACTCCCTGGATCATGTGTGGGCTGACGAGGACTGAAGTCATTTCTGCCGAAGCTTTGATTTCTGATTTATTCAGCCACAGAATTGGCCACGGCATGCCCCAGACATTAGCGTTTGGGCTCTGGGAGAACTCCACGCCCCTCTCTCTCCCTTCTCTCACCAGCCAGCACTGGTTCCCTGTGCCTTCAGGGATGCAGGGCTTTCTCTAACCTGTGAGCTATGGAGCCTTTCTCAAACCATTATTCATCTGCAGCTGGGGCGGGTTGTGACCAAACATGAACGTTTATGACTTTTAAGTGTCTCGTCTGAATTTGTTTTGGAGAGATAGTATCGCTACTGGCAGTTTTGTAGGCGTCCTAATGAAGACCAGAGGCTCAGGAGGAAAGGAAAAGATGTGCTTGCTTTTCTTGATAAGGTGCTTAACACCTGGATTCCTTGTCATCAAATCGCTGTAAGAGTGGTGCTAGACACTTTGATAGATGTCTTTTACTTACCCAGTAAAGAGCCTTAGCAACAGCCCCAAAAGGGTGAGTTTTTTTTTTTTTTTTTTTTTAAATCATAGATAGCCTTTCCGCTAAGAGGAAATCTAACACAAATTTAACAGTGTTTATCCCTGGGTGAAGGAGTCTCGGTGGTGTGGTGGTTAAGCACTCAGCTGTTAACTGAAAGGTCGGCAGTTTGAACCCACCAGCCCCTCCATGGGAGACAGATGTGGCAGTCAGCTTCCATAAAGATTACAGCCTTGGAAACCCTATGGGGCAGTTCTGCTCTGTCCTAAAGGGTCGCTATGAGTCAGGATCTACTCAGTGGCAGTGGGTTTTTGGACCCCTGGATGGCAGTGCTAGAGTTAATTTACCCCGTCCTTTTATTTTTTAATTTTTAGTAATTTCCCAATATTTTTATAATAAAGTATTTTACATTTATAATGTTAAATTTAAATATTGAATTTTTTCCCTCTAAAATAAAAAGGAGGACTTTCTTCAACTGATTTGGAGTGAGTGGACAAAACTATACATGTATTTGGTACAGCTGTCATGTGGATAAGGCCACAAAACTACCAGGATTTTTATATTTAGTTGGATTGTTATTTTAAAGTATGTACCCCATACCTCCTAAAGCTTAGAAAATAAGGAAAGGATGCTGGGGCTTGGGAGGGAGGAACATGTAAAACCCCTGTATCCTCACCCTCTTTCCCATTCTACCTCCTCCTTTTCCTTCCGGACGGTCTCATTTTGGTATCCCCCACGTGAAATCTTTCTAATGTTAGGCTCTTGATTTGGCTGTCTTGTAAGAGGAGGTAAAGCTATTCTAGGTAGTCAAAATGGCACAGTATGTTAAGACCAAGGCAGGTAGGGACAAAGCTTCAGACTCTGGTGGCCTGTCTTGTCCTCTTGGGAAAATGCTGAGTAGCAAACCCGCTACTCACCTGTCTTTGTGGTGCCCTGACCCCTCCCTCTACCATCTTCTGTTGTCCTCCCTACATCCTCCCCAAAGGTAGAAAACATGGCTGGTCTGGGCTGATAAGTCTCCTCCTTTCTAAAGCACTGATCATCTGACCTCAGAAATTCTTTGCTGGTGGGAGTGATAGGTGACGTAGGCTGTCTGGTCACAAACAAACCTTCATTGCTGGGTTGCAGTAACTGCTGAGCGTGATTTTGAGGTGCTTCCCTTCTCTGTTAGCTGTTGAGGAAGTGTCCATCCCTGAGTCCCAAACAAAGAGCTTTTCGTGATGACCAGGTATGGTATAGTCTCTTAAATGTGATTGCTCAGTACCTGCCCGTGCATCTAAGTATCACTACAGTTTGTTACAAGGAAAAACGGTCCTGTCTCAGTGGTGTCTGGCATGGGGTTATGTGTGTGGATAGTGCTGGTGTTTTTAGGGCTGAGAATTTTAATTTCATGGGTTATTAGGGGAGTATTTCTCTCCCTTGACATTTCCCTGTCTCCTCCTCGCCTCAAATCCCCACCTCCAGGTAGCTATCCAGATACCTCGAAGACCTGTAATCCTCCCAAGGCTTGCTCAGTTTTTTTGGTGGGGAGGAACCCAGAGGTAAGGACAGGCTCAAGAAAAAGGGACCATGTTTCCTGTTGGTTTGGGAGTCCGATTTTTTTCCCTCTTTGGGCAGTGGGAGATGTCCAGTGAAGATCCCCTTTCTGCTGACAAGAGGAGGGCAGCAAGAAGTAACACAGTGGCCCCTGGTCTCTGAGCTGCCACAATAGCAGGTTCATGGGTTGTTTGCAGGCCCAAGGTCTTGACATGCCCAGCCCAGAAGCCCATCACATGCCAGAGATGGGAGTGGGAGGCTAGGAACACTCCATTCTGGCCTTGCTATTGTATATCAGTGTGTCCAATATCTTCAAGCTTTGAGACACAGAAACCACTTCTTTGCTCTCATGACCCTGAAGGGCTGGCCTTGGTGGCCACTTATCTGAGTACCAACTGTATCTGGCGAAGATTTGCAAGATATCAGGGTTTAGCTTTTGCTGGGGGCCAGAAGTATGAGGTGTGAGAGAGGATGAAGTGCCTGGAAAAAAGTCACTTGGTTCTTTTGGTCACTTAGGGAGGGCTGCTCCCTGGAGCAGAGTGGGCACAGGGTTTGTCTGGGGCCTGGCAGACTTGGAGACCCCTCTGTTGGACAACTGGGCATCCCAGGATGAATAGACAGAGGGCCGAGGTACGGTGTGTAGAGTTCATAGCTACTGTAAAGTCAGGGGGCTGATGGCTCCGTGGTTCAGAACAGCTGGGCTTTTGCACAGCTTGACACAGAGGTGATAATAGTAGGAAGCTCCCTGTGTGGAGGAAGGGGAAGTCTGATGCCAGATGAAATGGAAAACAGAATAGAGGAATAAGCATAAGGATTGGGAAGGCATCTTTCCAGACCCTGAGGGAGAGGATTCAGTGGTTTTCTTTCCTTAGGGAATGTCTTGTGGGGCTTGTGCGATTGGTGCCTGAGAGACTCTCATTTCTGATTTTCTGTATCCGTCATCAGCCAGACTCCCAGCCATTCACCCGGAGCTGTAGCACATTCCCATGTGAGGTGACAACTCCTGAATGAGGTTTCAGGAGTCTTCTGGCTCCAAGTTTGCCCACACCAGGAGCCGCAGGAGTTCTTGCTGATCCAGGTTTCTATCCCCAGCTTGGGGGCTTGTGTGTTATCTTGGATCAAACATTTTCGACTCTCTTAAAAACTACACATGTAGTCACTCACCCATACGTACCTATATGCGTGGTAAGGTATCCACTCGGTACCAAAGGGAATTCAATGAAAAGTAAGTCTCTCTTGCCCTGTCCTTCAGCCCTCAGTTCTCTTCTCCATTGGCAGCTGTGTCCAATCTCTTATGGATCCTCCCAGAGATAGTCTGGATATATCCCTGTGTCTCATCCCCCTTTGTTCCTCTTTGGGCCTGCTGGAAAGTGACCAGGATATGAGGCTGCAGGGCCTGTGGGGCTGACCAGACTCAGCAATGATTTGGGTCAGGTCAAAACCTACCAACCTACTTTGCTCCTTCTCCCACTTTAAAAGCCCTTTTATGTTAGATTCGTGGGTGCAGAGAGGCTGAACACTGAGAAGAAACCTCAGGAGTGTGTTCCGGATGCAGATGATCTAGGGGAAAACAACACAGGAAGACAGACCTGGACTGGAATCTTAGTTCCACCACTTACCAGCCATGTCGCCTTGTTGTTGCATGCTGTCGAGTCACTTCCGACTCGTAGTGACCCTATGTAACACAGTAAAACTGTCCCGCAGAGTTTCCTAGGCTGTAATTTTTATGGGAGCAGATCACTAGGTCTTTTCTCCCACAATGCAGCTGGTGAGTTCGAACTGCTGACCTTTTGGTTAGCAGCTGAGCGCTTAACCACTGTGCTACCAGGCTCCTTCATGTCACCTTAGTCAAGTGAATTGATCTCCCTGAGCCTCAGATTTTAGTCTATAGTTGTTGTTGATGTTAGGTGCCACTGAGTCAATTTTCAACTCATAGCAACCTCATGTCTATAGACCCATTAGTCTTGTTTCTATAGAAACAAGGTAATTAGACCTATCTCAAGGGATTGATGTATAAATAAAAAGTATTTGTGATGTGTCTTGCATAGGTAGACACTCAAAAAATGTCAGTTTTCTTCCATTTTTAAGGAGTGACCCATTTTCCAAATGAATAGTACTAGCAGGGAATCCTCTGGATGGCTTTCTGGAAATCCTCTGGGTGGGCTTCTGAGCTTTTATTTCCCTGCAGAAGGCAGCCAGTTCTCCATTTTTTTTCTAATTTGAGCTCTGCCCTGCTACCTCTTCCTGTTGGGGAGGAGCCGAGCCTCATCTTCTCAGCCTCTCTACACCACCTGCTTCTCTGTCCCTCCTCCCCCTGTTCCCCGGGCTCTGGGTCCCCCGACACTGGTGAGTGGCCAGTGAGCAGCATGCTGCTGGCCACGTGGAGAGGGCTCTTGGCTGTTTGTAGCTGCTCTCTGGGTGTTTATGTTGCATCTCTTCAGAAGCTCCCTAGCAGATGTCGTTCACTGAAACCTCATCTTTATCTTCAGCATGAGAGAAGAGAGGCTATTTTTAAAGATCTTTAATTGGCACAGCTGTACAATTCAGCTTAGATTGCCTCCAAGTTTAATTCTTCATTGCTCTCCCTCTCTACTCATTTTGAAACCCTTCAGATCCAGGCTGAGAGACCTTATATGTCCTGATTTTAGAGCAGCACTTAAATTTAGCAGGCAGTTGTAATCCCTTAAAAAGGTAGGCCAGGGAAGTGAAGGCGACCAGCTGACTCTTTCAGGTTGAGGCAGATGTCCTGAATGAGAATGGCATTTCTGTGCCCATGGAAACCGATACCTTCCCCTGCTCCTGCCCCTTCCTTCCACCTGTGGTGAGAGAGGCTCACCCTCACATGCTACCTGCTGATTGGCTGGGAGACCTTTAGCTTACCTTTCCCTTTGGACTCGGGTGGGGCTCAGGTGAGGAACTCAAGGAGTGGAACTGAGGTAGTTTCAAATGACACTGATCTCCTGGGAAGAAGAGGTAGAGACCATGAGTCAGAGGATCTTGGGTTGTCAGAGTTGAAAGTGCCATTGGGGATCATCTCGTTCTCGCTTGTGCCATCTTGTTTTTCCTGTGGGGAAACCAAGGCTCAGAGGCATCTTGATACCAAGCAGAAACCAGAGAGGTGCTGTTGCTTGCTCAAGGTCACAGAGCAAGGTCAGAGTCAAGTCTGTTCACCATCCACCATTTCCCATCATGCTGTGGTCCTGGTGATCAGTCTAATGTGCTTTACTTGAAGTCTACCTTCCTTGTGGAAGGACAGAGCCTCACCCTACCTACCCCGTCACAAGTCTTGGCATTCTTTGAATTGAGGATGTGTACACTTGTAGCACTGGCCAACCTTGGTCTCAAGGGCTTTCCTTGTCAATATTACCTCCCCTAGAGGCTTAAATTCCTGCCTTCGTTTTACACCCATGTCTCCAGAGAGCATTTACTAAAAACAAAGAATTTAACTGGGAAGGACAGCATGTTGATAGAGATTAGTTTATCTCCAATTAGCTATCATCTGAAAGCTGAACCTTGAGACAGTGAGGCCTGGCATGAGTCACATGGGACTAGGTGGAGGAGGGCCTCCAGGAAGAACTCTGAATAGGATGCTGTCGGAGAGGGCGTTGACAGCCATATGGCCAAGGCTCGTTGGCTCCCTGAGAGTAGCCAGGGGCACTGTGAGGAAGAAGACAGGAGCATATCGCTCATCTAGAGTATGAAGGGAGATGCATTAGACAAGCACCCTGATGCCTGCTCATCAGGATAGAGTATGGGTTGTGCTTTGGAGAGTCATAGTGTGGGGGAACCAAGAGGGACTTCCTGAAGGAGGTGGTGCTTGATATTGAGATGGGCCTTGAAAGATAGGTAGGATTTTCATAGAGATGAGCAGAGGTAATAAATAGCACAAAGAGATGTGGAAAAGTGAGGACACACTAGGGGTGCCACACAGTGGAAACGTAGGGGTTGCAAAGGGAAGCTGAGGCTGGGATCAGCTGGCTTTGAGGCATGGAGGGCCTTGAGTTCTGGTGGTAGCAAACGGGGTGGGGTATGGCTGTATCCCAGCAGGCAGTGGGAAGCCATTGTAGAGGGATGGTCAGAGCTATCCTTCAGGCAGGTCAGGCAGGATGAGTTTGTAGGGGAGGTTGGGGGAGAGCTCTGTCAGAAGGCCCACACTGCCCTCCATGCATTGTGGATGCACACTCACCAGACAGCTGCTGTTTGCCTGGACCGAGGAGTGTGGTGGGGAATGAAGTAGGAGGGCAGTTAATTCGGTACTCCAAGTAAGATCTTGCCTGGCCCCCACTTTTGACCCACAGCCTTCTGAGTGAAGGAGGTCAACATGGGCATCCCTTTCAGTTTATAAGGTGGGCAGCCCATTTGGGAACTCCCCAGTTAGGGTCTTAAAATATGAGATGTCTGTCACTTTCTGAAGCTTGTGCCACCGATTGTGCCTGCTTTGAGATTTTCAGGCTTTGTGCTCTGTGTGGAAAGCAGTAACTGCTCCACTTTTCACCACCTTGCTGCCGAACAGTCTGCTCCAGTCTCTTGTTACAGGATAAGCCCTCCACACTGATCATACCCCTTCCTCTAGGCCAGTTTGAGCGGAGTGGGCAGGGGAGATGAGGGTGAGGGACTAAGCCATGGGTATTCATGGGTCAGGTGCAGGAGCTGCCTGCCTGCATGTGGGTGAGGCAGCATAGCTGTGATGGGGCAAGGCCCCAGGCGACCCCCTTTTCCAGAGGAACAGCTTCGTTAAGCATTGTTTCTGCAGGAGTCAAATGTTTATGGAGCATTGTTGGCCATCTTGGGAGGCTGTGGTGTTTGAAATGACACTGGTCCCACAGTCACCTGAATATCTCTTTCCCCTGGTCCTGCCCTGGGTTTCTGATACACAAGTTGAGTTCACCTCTCCAGCTGAGGAAGAAGCCTGGGGTATGTTGGTGAGGCAAGGGCTGGGCTTGATAATGCTGTGCAGCTGGGAGGGGTTGGTTGACTCCCCAGCCTTTCCCCTCAGCCCCCTGGACCTCCTGGCTGTGGGGAAGTGGATAATGGCTTAGCTCAGCTTCTGCCTGCTTGAAGGTTAGCCTGGCAGGTGGGAGGCCCAGCAGCCTGGTGTGCGTACACCTTTGACATTTGATTAGGGCTGTTAGCATCTGTTCTCTGCCATGTATGTCTCAAAGACACCCTTGCTTTTAGGTAATGGAATAAAATTACTCCTGTAAGCAGCAAATGGCATAAGTTTAGTGCCTGTGAGAGCAGCTGGAGGAGGTGGGACACTAAAATGGCTTTCTTTCTTCCTTTCTCCTTTTGTCCCTCCGTCCTTCCTTTTTTCTTTTAGTATCCGTGCTACTTATATGAGACCAAGTTGATTAGTTGACTATTCACTTTGCCAATCAAGACTTCTGGAGTACCCTCTATGTGAAGCGTGTTCTTATAGGCAAACCATGGGTTTTCGGAATCACTGTAAAACCTTGAACAAGCTGCTTGCTTTCTCTGAGCCTTGAGTTTCTCGTGTGTAAAATGGGAGTGATAATACTGATTGCACAGGGTGGTTATGGGTGATGTGTATAGCATACCTATCATGCTGTTGCCTGGCACATAGTAGGCACACAGATGGCCTCTTTCCTCGCTGGCCCATTCCTGAATTAGCCCACAGGAGCCTTAGAGCACAGATGTGGGCAGGGTTCATCTTTGCCTCAGGTCTCCCATCAGTACTGTTTCCTAAGTGGCTTGTGCCCTTAAGTAGTGACTCTTCATGAGAATGGCTCAGAGCCCTGTGCACTGAAGAAAGATGGGAAGCCTACCATCATGGTGAGAAGATCTTCTCAATAAAACTTTGAAACTTCAAGGCAGGAAGAGCCTTATAATCAACCCCACTGTGTGCTTGATTTCTCCTCTGTGGTGTCCAGCCTGGGTTTGCACATTGGAAGTGACCTTTTCCATCTTTGGGTGTCTTCTTCTGTCACCTCCCTTATGGTTCTCTATAGCTTCTGGCATTTAGTCCCAACAGAGAGAGAGAGTCTAATTTCTCCTCCACATAACAGTGCTTCAGATATTTTTTATTAGTCAAAGCTTTGATACCATTGAATGTGTTGTTGTTGTTAGGTGCTGTTGAGTCAGTTCTGACTCATAATGACCCTATGTACTACCGAACTAAACACTGCCCAATCCTGCACCATCCTCATAATCGTTGTTATGCTTGAGTCCATTGTTGCAGCCACAGTGTCAGTCCATCTCATTGAGGGTCTTCCTCTTTTTTGCTGACGCTCTACTTTGCCAAGCATGATGTCCTTCTCCAGGGATTGATCCCTTCTGATAACATGTCCAACGTATGTAAGACGTAGTCTCGCCATCCTTGTTTCCAAGGAGCATTCTGGCTGTACTTCTTCCAAGACAGATTTGTTTGTTCTTTTGGCAGTACACGGTATATTCAATATTCTTTGCCAACACCACAATTCAAAGGCGTCAATTCTTCGGTCTTGCTTATTCATCGTCCAGCTTTTGCATGCATATGAGGCGATTGAAAACACCATGGCTTGGGTCGGGCACACCCTAGTCTTCAAGATGACACCCCTGCCCTTCAGCACTCCAAAGAGGTCCCAATGCAATGAGTCTTTTGATTTCTTGACTGCTGACACTGATTGTAAGATGTACCATTATTTTTTGTACCTTCAAAAAAGAGAAAGCGCTGTGAATAAAACTGTGGCACAATGCTGTTATCACTTAACATTTTTATTTTATACTTACTGAAAGAATTCCTTTAGACCTTAGACATAGGTTTTTATATCATATCACTCTTGTACATAAAAAAGGAAAATAAATTGGCTAAGGCAGTTCTAAAATTTTTCCCTTTCAGAATCCAACTCTTCTGAATCATTTTTTGACTCAGAGTTATCAATATCCTTTTTTTTTTTTTTTTTTAGGCCTTATTATCTCTGGTCATCACAGGTGGTGATGTATTTCTTAGTGTCTGTTATCTCTGGAATTTTTTCCAGCTGCTGATAACCATTCTGTAAGTTTGTTGAGATTGCTTTCTTGATTTTGCCTGAAGGTATTAATATAAAAGTTTTAGTCAACAACTAGGCCTCATATTCCTTCCTCATATGGTCCCTATATGTTTTGCCTCCTGAAATGCTGAGGATTGCAATTGTCCAGATATGCCCAGGAATAAAAGTCAAATTTCCACATGTAAGGCAGTGGCAAACATGTCACAGCTGTGTTTTGGCCTAGTATGACTGTTATATGTTGGCAGATTATAAGATGAATTCTGTTTTCAGATATTTTATAATTTAAAAAAAAAGTGCATCTTCTAATTGGTGAAATATGGTATTTAAAGACTACCCTTTTCTCTCCTAAATCCTCTTCCAGATTAACAACCCACGATGTGGGTTCAGGTCTTTTACCTTCCTTATGATTCTCCTTTGAATGTGCTCCAGTTTGTCCTTACTCTTCTCATACAGTGAGGGCGGTGCCTGGAACAGTATATCATATTCTTGGTGTGGTATGGATTGAAGCAGAGGAAGGGCCCTATTACCTCCTTAGTTTAGGACATTCTTTCTCCTTTTAATGCAGCCCTAGATTGCATCAGCTTTTCTGGCAGCCATATCACATCATTGACTCAATAACATTATTGCTGACCAGGTCTATTTAACATTACTGTTGCTAAGCTGCTTGTTCCCTGTCCTAAACTTGTGTGGTTGGGTTTTTAAATCAGGGATTTGAACCAGTTCAATCTGATTCAGTCATGGCCGAGGAAGCAAAACCAGAACAGACCTGAATTTTTATAATTTGAGTAATCCGGAATGATAACCAGAATGGGAAGAATTATGGGTCGAAGCCCTGAAATGGGAGACTCAGAAGAGAGGCATAGTGAGCTCTTTTGGGAGCCCGATGCATGGGATTGGATTATTGGCAGAACTGTGGAGAGCAATACACGTTCAAAGTGGCGTGGTTGTGCGCCGTTTTTGATTGGGGTACCACTGTTTCTGACTCTGTTCAAAATCTAACAGGGAAGAGATTTGGTCACTATGTAGCTCACACACTGCCCTTGTTTTCTAAGAGAGAGATTAGATTTCTAGCCGGGCTTCAACCTGTAATTTTTCCTATTCAGGTTATTGTTCTGGTTCACCCAAATTTTAAAAATTCAGATCTGTTCCAGTTTCGCTTCATCAGCCATGACTGAACCAGGAAGAAGTGGTTTGAAGCCCTGTTTTAAATTTAAACGCAGAGCCTTCTGTTTTGTTCCCACTGATTCTAAATGATTGGTTCCTGTTCAGTTTCAGCTTGTTAAGCCCAACCCTGTTCTGTTGCATTATTTCAGGATCCTGTTTAAGTATGCCTTTCATAGCATCACCCAAGTTGCTGATAAAATGGTTATCAGGAAAGAGCTCTATGATGCACTGCTAGAGACCTCCTATTAGGTGACATCAGATCTTTAATTGGCTTTCCTTGGGAATGATAGTTCAGACTGTCCCTTGCCTACCTCTCTGCTCTTTTGCTTCCCTGACCTGTGACAAAATGCCTTCTTCTATCTAGATATGCCGTGTCTATTGCAATTCTCCGTCTACCAATCAGGTATCTTACCAAAGAAAGAAATGAGCTTGCCTTGACATCACTGTTGTTCTCAGTTCCCAGCCATTTCCAGGACCACTTTCAGTATTCCCAGGCTGCCCCACAGAGATGGCAGTCCAGCAATCTCATCTGCAAGCTTTTTCAGTGCTCTGGAAAGTAGCTTTCTTGGGCCAGGGAACTTGAAGTTATATAAAGTATCTAAATATCCTTTTTAAAACACCAATCTCCTTCCCCATCTCAGCTCACTTTCTAATCTCAGTGTTGGTTCTTTACTTGTCAGTCTAAAGCTCACTCTTTTTGAATGGAGGACATGAGTAGGCACCAAAGTCCAATTTCCCGGGGCCCCTTTATGCCTCTGAACTTTTTGGCTCAAGGAAGAACCCCCATTCACAAGCCCTCCTACCCTCTGGAGTGTGCGGTACAGCCTCAGCTCATTCTGGGCTGTCCTCCTCCAGTTGGACACCCTCTCCCTCCCCCTCCTCCTCCATATTCCTGCTCCTCCTCCCTTGTTTCCTTCCCTCCCCCTTACTCCTCAGTTGCATAGCTGGAATCGCATTTCAGAGAATGCTAGTCATTTGACTTCCTCAATCTCAGGTCCTAGAGCCCTTTTTTTTCTTCCAACCATTTGAAGCCTGCTTTCTGAGAGTCTCAGGCACCCGTCTTACCCTGCCCAACTTCTCCCTCTTGATCTCTCACAGATTTCAGAGGAAATGATTATTTTTCACAGTCCCTCGGTCTCCTGGTCACCAACCCATTCAGCCATTGTTGTGGGAATTAGGTTAGTTCCCGTTTCTCTGAATGCTTCCTCTTCTGCAAGATGAAATTCTCAGCGAGTCCAGCCAAGAGCTTCTTAGGTGTTGAGATTTTAACTAGGGGCTACCAGCAAATGTCAGAGTAATTGCACACACACACACATATATACACACATACAACCCCAGTGACCAGAGCTCATCTCTGTGGCTGTACCAGCAGCATGACCCTGTGGTTTTCGTGGTGACTTTACCTTTATGTCTCGGTTCTTCTTTCCTCACCAATATGTTATTTCACATGAGTATTTCCAGAATATTGTTTCCTTCTGTTTATTTCATGAGTTTCTCATACAGATGTACAACTATTTTGTTATATATACTCTATCTTCCTGCCCTATTCCAAGACCATTTCTCTAAAATGTGTCATAATTACTAACTGAAAAAAGCTTGGGCACATAGAAATGTATATAGTTTGCTACCATTTATATAAAGAAAAGACTAGATGTTTGTGTTTGCTTGTATATGTACAAAATTTGTCAGGAACAAAATACAAGTAACTAGTAATAGTGTTTTTCTGTTTCGGAATGGGGAGAAACTGGGTCAATGGGATCAGGAGGAGGAAGGAATCTTTTCTATATACTTACGTACTTTTTAATTTTTGAACCCAGTGAATGTATTACCTCTTCATAATAAAACATAATAGATAGGGAATTCTGATTGGCTAATTTAGAATTAATGAGGCCATATGGGAGGAAAGTGACTCACTCAGCTTAGGCAGAGCTCTGCCTCCCCCTACCCACAGAGACCTCAGGTCCTCAAGTATGAGTTGGAGCCGGTCCTGGCTGTGCACCCTGTGGTGTGGCTGCAATGAGCCCGCCCTCATCTAGAGGCTGGCACAGGCCCAGCACATAGAGGGCCCACAGTAAACAAGGCTTTCTCTCTTCCTTCCTGACTTGCTCCTCTTGAAAGCTTACACGTAACTTGAGCTTTTATTACCATTTGTTATATGGGAGTCCCTGGATGGTGAAACTGTTAATATACTCAACTGCTAACCAAAAGGTTGGTGGTTCGAGTCTACCCGGAGGTACCTTGAAAGAAAGGTCTGTTGATCTTCTTCTAGAAAATCAGCCATTGAAAATCCTATAGAGCACAGTTCTACTGTAACACTCATGGGGTTGCCATGAGTCAGAATCAACACGATGAAAACTGGATTTTTTTTAGGATTTGTTGTAATTTCAATTTACATATAGCTGGTGCTCAACAAAACACACCTGAGCCATAAACATTGTTTTTCTGGTGTGAATCATGTAAAAATGACACCGTGGTTTCTTCTGTGGTGAACTCCAGTATTCAAAGAAGTAAAAGACTGAATCTCTGAATTTGCCTGGAAGAAGTCTGTAGTTTCCTTTTCCAGGCCTACAGCACTTCACAAACCATTTCTGTCTGCCTAGTCTCATCTTGTGTCTGCCCAGCAAGGGTAGAGAGAGAATGGGTCTAACACCCTTTGCCTTGGTGGCACAGTGGTTAAGAGCTTGGCTGCTAACCAAAAGGTTGGCAATTCAAATCCACTAGCCGCTCCTTGGAAACCCTATGGGGCAGTTCTACTCTGTCCTATAGGGTCGCTATGAGTCGGAGTCGACTAGGCAGCAATGGGTTTTAACACCCTTTGAAAACCAGGGCTGCAAACCAGTTTGAACTGGTTCAGTCACGGCCAACAAAGCGAAACCACAAGAGACCCGAAGTTTTACAATTTGGGTGATCTGGAACGATAACCAGAATGGGAAAATTACAAGTCGAAGCCCTGGGATAGGAGACTCAGAAGAGGCATAGTTTGCCCTTTCAAGAGACTGATATGTGAGATCAGATTATTGCCAAGACTGTGGAGAGTGGCACACATTCAAAGTGGCACGGTAGGCCACCATCTTTGAGCGGGGTGCCACTGTTTCCAACTCTGCACAAAATCCAACAAACAACCTTGCTTAAAAACCACTGGGTAACAGAAGATATCAAAGATGGAATTTTAAAAATCCCTAGAATCTAAGGAGAATGATAACACGTCTTACCAAAACCTTTGGGAAACAGCAAAAGCGGCGCTTAGAGGTCGATTTATACCAAAAAACGCACACATCAAAAAGAAGAAAGGGCCAAAATCAAAACATTAACCCTACAACTTGAACAAATAGAGAGAGAGAGAAGCGAAAGAAGCCCACAGTCACTAGAAGAAAGGAAATAATAAAGATTAGAGCAAAAATAAATGAAGTAGAGAACAGAAAAACAATAGAAAGAATCAACAAGACCAGAAGGATCAACAAAATTGACATACCATTGGCCAAACTGACAAAAGAAAAGCAAGAGAGGAGTCAAATAACCCAGATGAGAAGTGAGATGTGTGATATCACAACAGAACCAATGGAAATAGAGTCATAACAGAATACTATGAAAAACTGCATTCCAACAAATTTGAAAACCTAGAGGAAATGGACGAATTTCTAGAAACACACTGCTTACCAATTTAATACAAACTGAGGTAAATAAACTAAACAGACCCATAAGAAAAGAAGAAATTGAAGAGGTTAAAAAAAAAAAAAACCTCCCAATAAAAAAATCTCTGGCCCGGACAGCCTCATTGGAGAATTCTGCCAAAAACATGCAGAGAAGAGCTCACACCAATATTACTCAAACTGTTTCAGAACATAGAAAAGGAAGGAATACTCCCAAATTCATTCTATGAAGCCAACATAACCCTGATACCAAAGCCAGGCAAAGACACCACAAAAAAAGAAAATTACAGACCAATATCCCTCACGAATACAGACACAAAAATTCTCAACAAAATTCTAGCCAATAGAATTCAGCAGTATATCAAAAAAATAATGCATCATGACCAAATGGAATCCAAACCAGATATGCAAGGATTGTTCAGCATTAGAAAATCCATCAGTGTAATCCGCCAGTTCGACATTACTGGCACTGATTTAAAAAAAACAGAAAATAACAAATATTGGAGAGATTGGAACTCTTATACACTGCTGGTGGGAATGTAAAATGGTACAACCACTTTGGAAAAGGGTATGACGCTTCCTCAAAAAGCTAGAAATAGAAAAGCCATATGACCCCATAATAAGACCATGACACAAATAGACATATGCACACTCATGTTCATTGCAGCATTATTCACAATAGTAAAAAGATGGAAACAACCTCAGTGCCCATCAACAGACAAATGGATCAACAAACTGTGGTGCATACACACAATGGAATACTGTGCAAAGATAAAGAGTGATGGTGAATCTGCCAAACATCTCACAGCATGGATAAACCTGAAGGACATTACGCTGAGTGAAATAAGTCAATCACAAAAGGACAAATATTGTATGAGACCACTGTTATAAAGAAACAAGCAAAGATTTACACACGAAAAACAAACACACACTTTCTTTGACGGTTACCAGTGATGGGCGGGGGGAGGGAGGGAAAATTTTCAAATAGATAGACGATACGTTTTAATTTTGATGAAGGGAAAGGCAATACACAATATGAGGGAAGTCAGCATAACATGACCAAGGCATGAGAGGAATGCAAGAACGAAGGGCAGCAACAGTAAATTACTATAGCGTAGACAGTCCTGCAACAATAGTATTGAACACTAATTTACAAATGGATGCATAGCTAGGTAGATATGACAAGAGATGTGGGAGGGTATAAGGGAACACACTTATCTGCAGATATAGGTCTGGTGGTGGATATTTCTACATACATAACTGCAGGTGATGCTTGTATATGAATATAGACAATAGAACACACAAGGGCCACAGTCAGGGCAACTTCTTAGACATAACTGAACACCTCACGGGACAAAGTTCCTGGACTTGAAAGGAAGGACCACAAACTCGGGAGGCATCTATGTCAGTTGGCACAACATAGTTCATAAAGACAAAGTTATGCATCCTGCTTTGGTAAGTAGCATTTGGGGTCTTAAAAGCTTGCAAGCGACCATATAAGATACAACTATTTGTCTCTTATCATCTGGAGCAAAAGAGAGTTAAGAAAACCAAAGACTCTAAGGAACAATTAGTCCACAGGACTAATGGACCACATGAACCACAGCCTATACGATCCCGAGACCAGACGGTGCCAGCTACCCCTACCAACCACTCTGATTGGGGTCACAACAGAAGGTCCTGGACAAAGCAGGAGAAAAATTACAGAACAAAAAGTGAAATTCACAAAAAAGCCCATACTTACTGGTCTGATAGAGACTGGAGGAACCCCTGAGACTATGGCCCTAAGACACCTTCTGAACTGGATCTGAAGCCATTACCGGAGGCCATCCATCATTCAAACGATAGACAGGCCCATAAAATAAACAATAACACCGAAGAGGAACTTGTTCCTTAGAACTATCTATTATATGAGATCACAAGGGCAACATTTGCCCAAAAACAAAGAAGAGAAGGCAGGAAGGGGTAGCAATTTAGGAAGAAAGGAAACAGGGAACCTAGGACAGAAACGGTGGGAGGGCAGGCACATTGTGGGGAATGGAACTAATGTCATGGAACACTTTGTATACAAACTATAGAACAGGAGACTAATTTTCTATATAAGCTTTCACCTAATGCACAATAATTAAAAAAAAAGAAAATCTGACGGGCGAGAGATTTGGTTGCTATGCAATGCATTCGCTGTACTTGTTTTCTAAGAGAGAGATTAAGTTTCTAGCAGGGCTTCGACCCGCAATTTTCCCGTTCTGGTTATGGTTCCAGTTCACCCAAATTTTAAAACTCGAGTCTGTTCCAGTTTTGCTTTTTCAGCCATGATTGCTTCAGGAAGAACTTGTTCGAAGCCCTGTTGAAAACACAAGCCCATGACTAGGTTTGCAGATAACTGAGGCCAGAGCAGGCTCTGAAGAAAAACCTAAGGGCATTGGGAGAGGTCAGTCTGAGTACCTATAATTGAGGAAGTGACCTTATTGGGAAGCATGACTTGTTTACCTTGGGCAGTTAACTGAGAAACATTTACTGAGCACTTAAACTGTGTGTTCTAGGCTCTGTGCTATGGGGGATGAGAAGATGGTCAAGGCTCAACCTCTCGTCCCAAAGGCTTTACAGTGTCCTTGGGTAAACAAGATATATATGTGTAAAAAATTAAGTAACGGGAGATTTGATAACAGTTCAACCCAGTTAGAGAGGACAAGGCACAAAGCAGTGCATGAGTAATTTTCATATGACTGGTGGAGACTCAGTGGGTGTGGGGTGTGTTTTCTATTGACTGGAGAGGGCTTGGAGAGCTTCCTGGAAGAGGAGGAGATTGTGAACATGGGCTCTGGAGTCAGACTGCCTGGATTTGAATCCTGGCTAAGTGACTTTGGGCAAGTTACTTAACCTCACTGTGCCTCAGACTTCTCATCTATAATGTGGGGATAAAATAGTACCTACCTTGTAGGCTGGTTTTAAGAGAATGAAATGAGTTATTGAAGGTACAATACTTACAACAGTCCCTAGCATATAGTAAATGCCTAATAAACATTAGCTTGCTTGACCATCTGTCTCTACATATATGTGTGTGTGTGTGAGAGTAAAATTGATGTTAAGTATACCCTTTCTTGTTGTTCTAAAACTAAATCAAATGAAGGAAAAAAAAGGATGCTTGTGAAGATTAAATAAGGTAACACATATAATGGATTTAGCTTAGTGGCAGATGAATACTAGTTAAAAGTACTGCTGTTACCACCAAATATTATCATGAAGAAGATTATTTTCCAATGGATAGCCTTTGTAACATGTTCAGATTCAACCGTTCTTTACCCCAGGTACTGCGCTGGACAAGGAGCCCTGGTGGCACAGTGGGTAAAGCGATCGACTGCTAACTGAAAGGTTGGCAGTTTGAAACTACCAGTGGCTCCTCGGGAGAAAGATGTGGCAGTAGGCTTCCATAAAGATTTACAGCCTTGGAAACCCTAGGGGGTCGTAATGAGTCTGAATCGACTCGAAGGCAGTGGGTTTTGGTGCTGCACTAGACACATTTTCTCCTTCGTAACATCTGCCCGAGCTGAGCATTGTTAACTAGATCTTACAGATGAGAGAGCTGAGGCTCAGAGAGGCTAAGACTTACCCAAGATCACACAGCCAGTAAGTGGCAGAGCTGGGATTTGAGGTTTTATTCCCCTCTAACATTGAACTGCCTTTAATTATAAGAACAATTATTCCATGAGAGATGTGCTGTGTAAATGTAGACATTGATACAGTTTCTTAAACCACTCTCAGGGAATGCAGAGGTGTGGCAGACGTCCAGGTCCGACCAGGGGCCTGGTGTCAGAGGGGGCAGCCCTGGGCCAGTAGTCAGGAGCTGCCTGTGGGTGGGAGAGGACATGGGTGAGACAGCACCTTCCCTGAGTGATGCAGCCCTGCAGGCCTTATCAGAGCCTTTCAGTCATATAGAGAGTTTATCCGAGACCCATCTTGGCTGACCCAGCCCAGTGAGGCAGCTGCCCTGTCCTCCACCAGCCCTCACTGTGCTGGAGGAGCAGAGCCTGACGGGTTCAAATCCTGGCTCCACTACTTACCAGCTGTGTGACCTTGGCCAAGCTAGTATTAATTTCTCTGTGCCTCAGTTTTGTCATCTGTGAACCCACTTCATGGGGTTAATGAGAATTATGAGATGAGACATGGAAGCACTTAGAAGAGCACTAGCAGAGAGCAAGTGCTCAGAAAGTTTATTACTTTGCTATAAAGCCTCCCCTGACGTCTGAGGCCAGAATAAGATGTCCCATCCTCTCTGCAAGGTGGCTCCTTTAACAGCATTTTGTTTTGCCTTGTAGTATAGATGTAGGTGTAGCTCTCCCCTTCACTAGACTAGGGGTGCTTACACTAGGGAATAGGTTTCCGCCAGTGTCATTATAGTCCCTGGAGACTAGTGCATTGTACTAGGAGGTGTTGAAAGAAGTTTGCCAGACTAAGCTAGTTCTTAGTTCTCCTTCCTTTCAAACCACATATTCTGACCCAAAGACTCCACCTCCTGAGGTTATGGAAAATGCCTGATATTTCAAAAGATACTTTACAGTTTGCCAAGCAATCTCACGTTCATATTGCTTTGGATCATCACAATAGCTGTATGCAGTTATTGGTTATTATCCCCATTTAAGAGATAAGGAGACTGAGACTCCACAGAGTTAACTGATTTGCCCACAAACTCACAGGTGGAAGGTAATAAAACAGATGCCTGCCTGCCCATCCCAGGAAGCCTTGGTCTGGAGGCTCAGGTTGATCATGCCCACAAAGCCTCCTCATTATTCCCCCTTTAGCCCTTTTCCTGAAGAGGATTGGGAGGAGGCCGTGGGACCAACAGACCTTTATACAGTTCTGTTTTTATCCTCCTCCAGGTCCTGTTACTTCTGAACAAGCACATGATGATGGGTTTGAGCTGAGGCGGTGATGAGAGTTGCTTGAATAATCTTCATACCCCTTTTTCTTTTTTTAAATTTTTTATTGTGCTTTAGGTGAAAGTTTACAGAAAAAATTAGTTTCCCATTTGATAGTTTGTACATAGTGTTCCATGACATTGGCGGCATTCCCCCCAATGTGTCAGTACTCTCCCCATTCCTGCCCTTGTTCCCCTGTTGCCTTTTGTCTGAATATTCTACCCCTTCCTGCCTTCTCACTTTGCTTACGGGCAAATGTTGTCCTTTTGATCTCATACAGTTGACTGTTCTAAGGAACATGTTCGCTCCCCTTTTTCGTTCTCTGTGAGTCTGAAGACTTGGGCTGGTACTCAGTGTTCTGGGCTTTTGGGGGAGTGGAGACAGTGAGGAGGGCATTGTAGCTTTAAGCATTTCTAACAGTACAAATCACAGATCCTGAGCACAGATGTGTGCTGAGAGCACCTCTAGTTGGAGCTGGAGGAGGCAGGTTGGAATCCATGGCCTCACCCAGGACGAGAAGCAAGTACTGGGGTGCAGGGCCCAGAACTGTGTCCAGGGTGCAGAAGGGCTGCTGGAGGGCTAACGGTCTGGAAGTAATTGAAGCAGAGACTTTGGGGTGGAGGGGACTTCCTCCCTAGGAGGGGAACAAGCAGAAGATCCAGTTAAGGTGGAACTAAACCCAGTGCTCAAGGGCAGCCTTTAATCCAAACTTATCAAATTCCAGAGTTATTCTTTAAGCAGAAAAAATCTTCTGTTTAATTCAGCTCAATGAAAAGTTATTGAGGAAGTACTTACAATGTCCCAGCAGGTGTGAGGAATACAGTAAGTCCAGTAAGCTAGGGTCCCTGCCAAGTGGAGCTCATGTCCTACAGCCTGCTTTTTACCTGTGACCTCTTCTTCCTCCTGGGAGCCTTGAATGAAGGGGGGAGGGTTGATACTTATGTGCATATGGCAGCATTTTAGATTCCTGGCATCCCAGAACATGGGCTAGAATTGGCATAGCAGTGCACTGTGCTGACTTGGAGTTGGCAAAAAACACATGCTCATAGAGTTGAGTTCTAAGCTGCTGTGGAAAGTAAGGGGTTAATGTGCCTTTATATTTCGGGATCTTGATTCCCTCTACTGAAGGTTGCATAATCGGGGAACAGATGCAGAAGTGTCTCTGGGGTATAGCTGAGAAGGATTCCATGTAGAATTCCCTCAAGGGAATGGTTCAGACTTCCCATCCCTCTCTCAGGCCAGTCCCCCTTTCTCTCTCCTCTGCTGCTACCTGGGCCATCCTTGCCCCCAGGTCTTTGCTTTGATTCTTCCTGTCTGCAGGGTTTTCCTTTGCCTTTCTCTACCCTCATACCCCAAGGTCTACATTCAGCCATGCCTTTTTCAGACAGACTCCCTTAAACTCTCTCCTCTAAAACTCCTGTCTTTTCTCCATAAGCCTCCTGTGTGGAGAACCAGCAGCCCCCAGTTCAGCATGTATGCATTTCCTGAGAGCTTCTTCCTCACCATCTATGTTTCTTGAAGGCAAGGTGGGTTGTATGTATTAAACATGGTGCCAGGGGATAGAGCAGAGGCTAGGACTTTAGAGTTAGACTGGCCTGAGTTTATGTTCTATCTCTGTGTCTTATTAGCTGTGTAACTTTGAGTTAACCAAACCAAACCCATTGCCTTTGAGTCAATTCTGACTCATAGCAACGCTATAGGACAGAATTTCCAAGGAGCAGCTGGTAGTTTCAAACTGCCGACCTTTTGGTTAGCAGCCGAGCTCTTAACCACTGCACTACCATATGCTTTAGTTTCCCTGATTCTTGATTTCCTCATCTGAAACTGAGAATGAGGTACCTACCTCAGAGGGAAGTTATAAGGGTTGGATGAAATAATCCATGGAAAGCACACAGCACACAGTTCCTGGTTCATAATGAATGGCTCACGTGTGTCAGCTTTTATTATTCTTTGACGTTTATTATCTGATTTAATCCTTACCTTAGCTTTATAAGGTAGACCTTATCCCCCAAAGGGGAGGAAATGAGCCTCAGAGCCAAAATGGCTTGCCCAAGGTCACACAACTTACAAACAGCATGGCTGCAATTCAAACCCAGGAGCCGGCTGACTCTGAGGTGGCACACTTCCTCCACTACCTCTACTTCCCATGTCTGGGCCCTGCTTCTCACGCTGTTTTGTATTCCTCACAGGCCCAGCCAGGGCACTCAGTAAACACTTATTGAGTGGGCTTTCCTGACAGACTTAATGGGGACCAGGTGAAGCAGGCAGGAAATGGAACTCCTTGAGCATTCCATCCTCTTTCAGATTTCTAGCTGGTCCAATGGGCCCACAGATGCCTGTCAGTATACTGCATACCACTCCATCACCAGGCAATGCCATTCCGTGGCCCCTGTCTCTCTCAGCCAGGGAGAGGTGAAACCAAATCATGCCCTGAGGGAACATTGGCAGTTCCCTTTTATTTTATTTTATTTTTTTAATAACAAAGGATAAAGCTAAAAAAGGAAAAGTAAGAGAAATACTTGGCCTGGATAATCCCCCATGCCTAAGGCAGTCACTGTCTGAACCCAGCTGCTGGGAAACAAAGGATAAAAAGCCTTTAGTTGGCAGACAGGCTCTGGGACAGTGTGTGGTATTGTGACGTTTATGGTCTGTGAGGGTCAGCTGGGTGAGGTCCGCCCTGGAATGGCTTACTGAACTTCCCCACGCTCACAGGTATCACTCATGTGCTGCCAAGTCTGCTCTTCTTGACTTTTTGGTGCTCAGGAAGATTTTCACATCATTTCACATAATGGTTGCCTGTTAAATTCTCTGGCAAATGTTGGAAGCTATTGCTTCCTTCTCTTACCGAGTCTCCTTTTGTACCAGCTGATGTTTGTGTCTGGATCATCCTCACCTCACTGGTTATTTAGTTTACGTCTGTCAGACGTTGGTGCTGGGCTCCCAGGGGCCTGCAGAAGAAGGTGGCTGTGTGCGCTCGTTTGTGTATTCACCCCACGGCTAATACTGCAGGAGACGGGCAGCTGGCGGTGGGGAGGGAGAGGAGGGGGAGGGAATCAGTGTGTTTTAGTTCTAGTTTTTGCTACCAGGACAAAGATTTTTTTTCTTTTCCCTATAAACCCTTTAAAAACACATCTGAAAGTGGAGCTTTTTTTCCTCCAGGGAATTAAAAAAAAAAGTTGCTCTGGAGTTAATTCTGACTCATGGTGACACCATATGTGTCAAAGTAGAGCTGTGCTCTGTAGGGTTTTCAGTGGCTGATGTTTTGGAAGTAGATCACCAGGTCTTTCTTCCAAGACACCTCTGGGTAGCCTTGAAGCCTCAACCTTTCAGTTAGCAGCCAAGCTCGTGGTAAATGTTTGCACCACCCAAAGACTCCAGGCCTTCTACAGTATCCTTCGAATTCCTTCGAGGGAGCCCTGGTGGTGCAGTAGTTAAGAGCTTGCTTGGTTGCTAACCAAAAGGTCCACAGTTTGAATCCACTAGCTGCTCCTTAGAAACCCTATGGGGCAGTTCTGCTGTATCCTATAGGGTCGCTATGAGTCAGAATCGACTCAACGGCACTAAGTTTAGTTGTTTTGGTTAATTCTGTCAAGGGGTCCCTAGGTGACACAAATGGTTAATACACTCAGCTGCTAACTGTAAGGTTGGAGTTTCAAGTCCACTCACAGGTGCCTTGGAAGAAAGGCCTGGTGATCTACTTCTGAAAAATCAGTCATTGAAAATCCTATGGAGCACAGTCCTATGCTGACACACATGGGGTCTCCATGAGTCAGAATTGATTCAACAGCAAATGGGTTGGCTTTTTATTAGAAAGCCTGGAACTATAGGAATAGCCCATCTTTGAGTGGCCCAGTAGGTAGCAGGTAAATGAGACAAAATAAAGATGACATTATTTAGCACTGTGCTATGTATCAGGCACTGTGGTCTTACCTGTTAAGTCAGAATCTCTTGGGAGAAGCGACTAAGCAGTAAAAACAACAAAAAACCCCGCCTAAGAATGACAGGTGCCTCCTTGCTAAAACCCCCTGGTAAGTGTCATCTCATTAATATCACACTGAGACTCATGGAGATTAAAAAAAAAAAATGGGACTCCTGTTTTGTGCATGAAGAAACTAAGGTCCAGGGAAGGAAACATGCTCAAGGATGCACTTGGGGTGTCCAAAGGTGCTGCCTCTCCTGTCTGTGTCTTTAGGGTGACCCTTCCTCTGGGCGGCCATCTCTGGGTAGCGGAAGGAGCTGCAGAATATCATCACCACACTTTGGTGGATTTGAGCACATGTGTGAGTGGCAACACAAGTGGTCCATGTATGTGCAGAGGAGGCAGCATGTGGGGCACACCAGGCATTGGGCACTGACGATGCAACCTTGGTGTGTTAGGTACTGAATCTCTCCGAGCCTCAGTTTCCTCAAATGGAAAATGAGTTGGATGATCATCTAGCTTCTAGGGTTGTGTAGAAGGTTGGATAAAATCATACAAGTGAAAGAGTCTGACTTGCAGTGCTTGGCACATTTAAGTGTTCAAACAAGGTAATTTCCCTGCTGTTACCTTCCCCACCCCCTTTTCTCTTTTACTTCCTCCTCTAAAAAAAGAATTATTTTAAGTAGCCTCCTGGATTTTTTTCTGTACCACTTTGAAGCCAGTGAAACTCAGCTCCAACTTCCTCCTTTCTCTTCTTCCCCTTTCCTAGTGCACACGGCAGAGGGGGGCCCAGGTCTGAGCCTGGACCGAAGACCTGGCTGTCATTTTTTTTTTTTTTTTTTTTGTTTCAGCTTCTTCTTCCAGAAAGGGCACTGGTCCAGGGTCTTGCAGCGGGCTCCCCTCACTTTGGCTGTAGAGACACCTTGCTGAACATGTTTGGTTTTCCCTGACTGCCTGGGTTTCACTGAGGGCGTACCAGCTGGCTTTTCTTCTTGGGCGGGATTTAGCGATGCTGAAGCAACCATTTGAGTGCCTTTGTTAGTATAGGACTCTTTTGGTTTCAAGTGACAGCAACCCAAGTGGAATGAGCTTAAATACAAATGGGATACTTTGGAAGGGTCTGAGGGAGGCTCAAAGAATCAAAAGAGGTACTGAAGATCCAGCCCTAGGAAGGGGACAGGTGACCTCCCACATCCCGACCAGCATTCTCCGCTCAGTGGGTCATGGCTGCCGGCATCTCCCGGCTGACCCCACACAGTCCTCCACCTGACCCAAGAGCATCAGTCCTTCCCAGGACTTTCCAGATTAGAACTTTGCCCAGCCTGGAGCACATGCACACCCTGTGTACCAACGAATATGGCCAAGGAGGAAAGATATATTCATGAACCAATCTTGAATCCCACACTTGCCTTTTTGACTGAGGAGGGGGCAGAAGTAAAATCTGTTATCAGAAGGAAGGGAGAAGGATACTAGTAATATTAATAATTAAGAATAATACTAACTTGCTTTTGTTGAGTGCTTACTAATCTCTTTAACTGCATAATTCATTTAGCCTTCAACCCCAATTTGCCTGATAGGAAACTGAGGCATAGAAAGGCTAAGCAATTTGCCCAAGGTCACACTGCTAGTTAGTAGGAGAGCTGAGGTTGAACCTAAGCAGAAGGCTCCAGAGAGTGTGCTCTTAACCACCCACTCTAATGCAGACAGTAACAACAGATGTCAGCTCTAAGCACTTACTCTGAACTACACACTGGGCAAAGAACTTTATAGCATTTTCTCATGTAATCTACAGGACAGCCCATGAAGTAGATGTTAACATTATCCCCATTTTCAGTAAGAAACTGAGGCTTACAGAGGTTATGCGGCTTACCCAGGGCCACTCGACTGATAAGTGACAGAGCTGGGATAGAAACCTAGTTTTCTTGATCCCAGGGCCTGAGCTCCTAATCACGTCTCTGGGTAGCCTGTGCACTTAGACATGTCTCTTGCTTTATCAGATGCTCCCCTGTTGCTTAGGGGGAAGAGTACACCTGCCTCAGCATCCTGAGCCTCTGACCTCTTCTCCTGGGAGCTAGTATGTAGAGACCTCTGCTTAGGGCATGCTGTGGAGGGGCCGGGTTTGCAATTCTGAACTGGTCTTGTGTGTATCTCTAACTAACTTGTACCAAATGGTTCTTAAGTGAGCCTTTGGTGCATCTAAACCTGGATTTAATTCCTTCAAATGATGCTTGTTGTGTGCCTAGTGTTGCCAGACCCTGTTCCAAGTGCTTGGGATCCCTCAGAGAAGATCCCTGCCTCTGTGGAGCTGGGTGTGGAGAGCATCAGAAAGGAAGTTGCCCTGAGGTTCCTCTCTCCTTGGCTTCTCAGGCCTCTCACATCCCTCAGAATTCCTCTCACATCCTTCAGAGTCTCACATCCCTCTGAAAGGCTCACAGGAAACCTTTCCTTCACTGCCCAAATCAGGCTCATAGGTGACAGAAGGCCTCCTGCTTCTTTGCTTGGAGTTGAGATGATAGCAAGTCTGAGGGGAGGCATTGATTTTCATTCTGATTGTCTGTGAGAATCTGACTGATGGTCAGCTCTTGTGAATAGATCCAGTCATGCCCACCTCCATTCTGCCATAAAGGAAACCAAAGCAGGACTTCAGTGAGCCCCTGTTTCCCTGCTGCTGGTCTCAGCAATGCCCTAAGGTGGGTAGAAGCTTCTGTTCCGGAGACCTAGGGAGAGCAAAAGGAGGTCCCTGGTTTCCCAAACTTGGTTAGACTAACTGTGGAATTCTACACCAAGATGTCTAGCTCCCTTCATCCACTGTACCCAGGAACCTTCCCTTGAGAAGCAGCAGCAGAAAGGCCTCCAGCCTCTCTGCCTTCTGACTTGAGGCAGCAGCACGGAGCCTACAGCTCAGGCTGATAGAATGTAGCCCAGGCGGGCCAGCCTGTTTGTCAGGGGGCACACATCCAGCAGGGTGTGGGCTTGATAGTGATGAATAATGGTGATGATTGCAGCTTCTGCCTGGATGGATGTCCTTGGAGCTTGCTAGGCAGCTCACCAGGTGTGTGGACCCATCTGAACTATGCTAGGTGTTGGCATCCAGGACACCTGTCACATCATCTTGGTGGGAAAGGGTATCAGTGCTGGGTCAGTCAGGCCTGGGGTTAAATACTACCATACAGTGGGACCTTCCAAGTGCCTTTTTCTCTCTGAGCCTCCAATTCCCCATCTTTGAGGAATCACTGAGATAAAGTATGTCCAGCCTCTAACAGTGCTAGCTACATGTTCAGTGCCCAGTAAATAGTAGGCCCTCTCCCATTAATAGTCTGAGAATTAATGAATGATTCTCATCACCCCACACTCCAAAGGAGGCTCTGTGTACTAGAGAAAATATGCATATGTTTATGTGGGCAGGTGGGCCTGCTGTCCTATTGAGCAAAGTGTGTTTACTTCCACGTATATGGATAGTGCTTTTCCTAGATCTCAGTTTTCACTTCTGTGCTAGTTTTTCCCTCTTGGCTACCTCTTAGAAATTTGGATTTTTAAAGAAAATATGAAAGTAAATCTTTAGCAATGTTTCGTAACTCTGAGATCCGTTTTCCAGACCGGTGTATAGGCATTTTCTGCAGAAGCAATAAGATGTAACCAAATAATTTGAGGGGCCACTAGAAGCCCAAATAATTTGTTTTGGTAACTTAGTCATGCCCAAACAGTCCACTTTAATGATTTCATTGTTTATTTAGTGTTTTAGACCTTTCCACCTTAGGTTGTATGACAAATTTCACATTGGTGACTTGGTATCAAATTTCACACCAACTCATTTACTTTCTCTTCAACTTAGAAATTCTGACCTTTTCTGTTTTGACTAAAGCAGCTAAATAAAGCCTTCTTTTGCAGATCCATCTTTACTGTCTCAGCAAAGCCTTGGTGTAGAGATGTGAACAGCCCTTAGGGTGCCCAGGCAGTGGCAGACAATAGAATTTGAACAGTCTCGGTATTCCTTTCTTCACATGCAAAACTTGTTGGCTCTCTGTCCATTTCCTCTTGCTGGGGAAAGTGTCACTTCTGGACAGAATGCATAAGCATGTACAGCTTCTTGGAGGGAAGAAGATATGAGGCTGTAATGTAAGATAACGTAACCAATGTTAATTACTGCGCTTTTGTTTTTAAAGGAACATGGCAACCTGTGCATGGCTCGTTCTGGAAGGAGATAACTGACCGTAATGCCTCAGAATCAAGTGAGTAACTCACACTCGTGGATCTCTTTTATGCCATTGAGTAGCTCTTGGGGGGCTGGCTTTAAGGTTAGAAATTTGTAAGGGCATGCTTTCTTCAAGCCCAAGTGAATGTGACCCCAGTTGAAGAAAGACCGCCGGTGAAAGCCTTGGTTTCCCTCCTCAGTCCTGCAAGGTTGCGCAGTCTTTCTATGGTCAGAGGAGGGAGGAAGGAGGAATTGAGACTGAGATTTGTTTTGGGAAGTAAAGCACCATCCCTAACCCTCTGGTGTTTTGGCAGGTGGAATCTTTGCCCCCTTTATTCTAAGCAAGGCCAGCCCCTCGGCTGTTCTGACCACAGTCCCGGCTCTGATGATGTTTCGGCCTCTTGCTGGTCCAGATCTGTGCCAAGGCAAGAATCTAGCCAGACGGCTTTCTGGTGGGAGTGTCTTCAGATCTCCATAGACCATTTGTCCATGATTGCATCGTCTTTACCTGGTTGGGCCCAATTCTGAGGAGAACAAACCTGTTTAAATCATCCTGTAGATTCAGCAGGTCAGTGGAAGCTTAGCGTCTGGAAGGCTTGGTGTGGACAGAAATCAATAATGGACTTGTTTTTTCATTATTGCCCTCATGCAGTATCATACCAGCCTTCCCACTGCTCTCCCCGGCTCCACCCTCTGCCCCTCTACTCTGTCCTCCAGAGTGCTGCAGAGAGACCTGCCTCAGACGCACACCTGTCACTCCTCTGTTGGCCTTCAAGGCCCCCTCCAGTCTGCCCTCAGCCTCACTCTCCAGCCTTGTTTTCTGCCTCTAACTCAGTTCCCACAACTCCTGAAACAGCTCACCAGGTCTGAACACACTGAACACACTGTTCCCTCTGGGAAGAAGCCTCCCTCACTTCCCCAGGCACAGCTGGCGTCGCCTCCTCTGCACTCCCATAGCACTTAATTCATGCCTCGGATACACCACAGGCTGCAGTTAGGGCTTGTTCACTTGTCTGCCTACCCACCAGCTGTAGGAGCCTCAAGGAACCATCCCCTCATCTTCCTGCTTGAGCTGGCAGCCCATCCAGCCAGCCCTGAACCTGCTGTATTGCAGGGGGTCAGTAGCTGTTTGTTGACTGAAGGAGTCTAACCCCAAGGTTTGCTTAGGGCTTTACAGTTGATGAAGGCCTATTCACAGTGTCTCATGGGAGCCTTGAACCCTGGGAAGAGAAGTCATATTATCCTCATTTATTTTATATCATGGAGACTGGGGTCTGAGCAGTCACAGAACTTGCCCCAGATTGTAGGTAACAGGGACCAGGACTCACGTCTTCTGTGTCCCTGTCTAGTCTGATTTCTGTAATGCCAAACTTGATAATTAGAGGGAACCCGAGATATTATTTAGAGCAAACCTCTCATTAACAAATAAGGAAACTGAGACCTGGCCTGAAGATAATTTCTCAAGGTTATGTAACTAATTGGTGTCAAATGAAGACTTGGAATTCAGGCCCTTGATTTTCAGTCTAGCATTCTTTCTGCTCTTCCTCCCTGCTCCTTCTGTATACAGCAATCAGAGAACAATTTGGGATGATAAATCTACATTACAGGAGGATGAAGAACTTATGAAATGCACTGAGCTAAAGAGAACATAGACATGAATAAAATGGGTCCTGCCCTCCAGAAGTGTCCTTGGAGATGTGAGACTGGGCCATGGCCTCAGTTTGTTTGAAGGAGGAGAGAGGGTGTCTTCATTATCTAGTGCTGCTATAACAGAAATACCACAAGTGAATGGTTTTAACAAAGAGAAGTTTATTTCCTTACAGTAAAGTAGGCTAAAAGTCTAAATTCAGGGTGTCAGCTCCAGGGGAAGGCTTTCTCTCTCTCGGCCTTCTCATCAGTGTTTCCCCAGACTAGAAGCTTCTCTGCACAGGGACCCTGGTCCAAAGGACACGCTCTGCTCCCGGAACTGCTTTCTTGATGGTATGAGGTCCCCAATTCTCTGCTTGCTTCCCTTTCCTTTTATCTCTTGTAAGGTAAAAGGTGGCGCAGGAAACTCCCTTTACATTGGATCAGGTATGTGACCTGGGTATAGGTGGTGTTACAATCCCACCCTAATCCTCTTTAACATAAAATTACAATCACAAAATGGAGGCCAACCACACAATTCTGGGAATCATGGCCCAGCCAAATTGATACACACATTTTTGGGGGACATAATTCAAACCATAACAGAGAGTAAGGGGAGAGCATCAGGGTCCAATCCCAGAGGCTGGGGCATGAGTGGAAGCCCTGCTGGAGGGGCAGCAGATGGGCATGTCTGGGCATTTTGAGGCTAGTCTGGTGGGCAGTGAGCACGCACATAGGGTGTGGAGCTGAAGTTCAGAAGAGTCCATGTTGAACGTCTTGAGCATCAGGATGAAGGAAGTGTTGAATGGACCGAATGGATAGCTGCTCCAGTAGAGGGGAAAGCCACTCCAGTAGTTCTGATTCTTAGTGCCTGAGGAGAGACTGGGCAAGACCAGTCTGCTGAGGCCTGAGAATTCCTCCCTTTTCCTGGAGAAACACCGAATGCAGAGTCCGTGCAGAGGTGGATCGGGCAGGGAACAGTGAATTCCATCATTGTCTGAAATGTACATGAGGAGGGACGTGTGTGCATTTCTGGCTGGCTCAGTCCTGTTGCACTCAAATTAATTGTTTTGTGTCTGGTTGGCCACACTTCCAGTTGGTCTTTTTTCCCTCCAGAATCGTGGGTCTCTCCTGGGTCATTCATTCAGTGGTGGTTTGACCTAGGGCCAGGTGGGCCCCACCCCTCTCAGCTACTCTTCCATTTTCACTCTCTCTCTTCTTGCAATTTCTTGGGTGTACAGAGTGGGAGACTGGGACTGACCCCTGGCTTCAGCTCCACGGGCAGGTTGAAACCTACAATTTGCCCAAATTACGGAGAATGTGTCATTTACCACATGGGCACCCTGGACTCTTTTGAAGAACATCACCAGATCATAAACTTCTCTAGGGCAGGGAAAGTGGGTCATATTATATCAATATTGCATACGCCTCACATTTACATCTCACTGTACATTTTACAAAGGTTATTTACTCTTCATAAGAAGACCAGTGGATTTATGCCCATTTTACAGATGAGAAATTTGACTTAAACAGGATATAAATAGCCCAACGTAAGGTAGCTGTTGAAGGGCTGAGATGGGACACAGCCCAGGCCTCCTGTTAATAAATTCCACAGTCTCTCTACTCTACTGTCTCCAACCACATGCAGATCTCTGGAGTGCCTTGGACATAAGAGAAGCTCAATAAATACTTGTTGAATGAGTGAACCTTGGCTTTTTTCTTTTTTCTTTTGCCGCTCGCAACCATAAATGGATCCGCTTTGGCAGCAAAGGGAACACTACCCTGTGAAGTATTTGAATTTCTTGCCCCGATAAGAAACTGGTAGTTCTCTTCTCACCCAGCCTCACCTCCAGGAACTGGGTCATGCACACTGAATAATTAATTCCTTGAAATCTTTTACTCAGAGCTTCCTTCTCCGAAGGCTGGGTTGATATATCAAATACTGATCTTCTAAAGGTCCCTGACAGAGGTTCAGCCTATTGTTTGCTGTCATAAACCAGCAGATTACCCATGGAGTTGTCCATGAAGAATACCCTTGGCCTAAACAGATCCATTGGGTTAATTCTATCTTCTCCTCTAACCACTCTTCTCCTACCGCCCGTATCTAGAGCAAGGAATGAGGGATGGTTGTGGGTTATCTTAGGTACTTTGGGTTCTGTAGGGACAGGAGGACCTACCTTTCTCGTGTCACTGACCTCTGAACTCCTCAAGAATTTGTGATCAAGGGCTGGAGAAAGAACAAGGATATAATGTCAGATTGGGAAGGCATGCACCAGGTAGGAGAGGCAGTTATCAAAACATCTGCTGGGCCTGTTCTTTCCCTAAGTGACACTTGGGTCATGTTTCTTAGCATCTCCAGGGGATCCAGCTGGCCTCATTAGAGCAACCTAATTAGACTCTTGAGGTCAACAGAGTCGAGTGGGAAAAAAAAGGGGCTGGGACCAAAAGACTCACATTCTCCTCTTGACTGTTTCATAGATTAGCTATATGACCCTGGGCAAGTCACAAAACTTCACCTGCTCTCTGATTTCTGATCAAGGAAATAAGGGGAGGCATGGAGGCTTGGGCTGCATCTTAAAGGAACCTCACAGACTTTTGTGGCTCTAAGAGCTCACTGGCAGTCCTGTCCATGGATTAGCACCATCTTCTCCTCCAGGCTGCCTCCTTCTCACATAGCCCCAGTTTGCCTCTGTAAGCGCTTTTCTCCTAGCCTTTTGTAGCTTTGCCAGCTCTCCCCTGCCCCTTCCTGAGATATTCTGAAGCACAGATAAGGACTGCCTGTTGCTGCCTCTGTCTCCTGCATGGGTAAAAAAACATCTAAGGTTTTGAAAGTGTAGGGGACCTAGAGAGTGCAAGTTGGTATAGGAAAGCAGTGAGAAAAACCCTTGAGTGGAAAGAAACCAACCCAGGTGATTATGGGTTGTTGGGATATCCAAGATCTTGATGCCCCAAGGTACCTGGGCTCTGTTGAGTTGTTGGAACTGAAAGTAGTAAATATGTTCTTAGGAGTATGGCCCCAAGTTTATTCTCTTCTTCCCTGGCCAGGCTTTGTGGTCAGGGCTATCAGACACTTTGGGGCTCGGGAGCAACAAAGGCAGTAGTGTTGGTGGAAGGCTGTTCAGTGAGAGCTAAGATGTCTCAGTCAGACACTAATGACAGAAGGGAAAATGTTAGGGAAGGTAGATTTGTCTCTAGGCTTTACAGTCTTAGAGTTTTAAAGCTAGGAAGAATTTACAGATCATTAAATCCAGTTCTCCCATTTTATGAGTAAAGAAACCGAGGCCCAGAGACATGACACCCAAACTCATAAAGCAAGCTAGTATAGAACTGAGATGGAACCCAAGTCTCTTGACTCCCAGTCTGGCAGCTCTTTCCCCGGTATCATGTTGCCTCCTCCTGTGGGTTCAGCCACTACACTTTGCACTTCTCTCTTTGACCCTGAGTTGGAGTGTCTAAGGAGTTAGCAGGGCCTCACTGTTCCCACCTCGTTTATCACAGCCTAATAAAACTTGGGTGCAACATCATAGAGATGTTGAGGCCTCTCCTCTTGTGTGGACTGTTTGACTTGTACTTAGTGACTTAACGGTGTTGAGTCAGCATTATTCTGTTTTATGGTGTGTCTTGGGGTGAAAGATTAATTCAAGACAGGAAATGAAGGATATGATGGCCCAGCCTCTGCAATTAATTTGCCATTCAGATAAAAATCACATGGGCTTTGTTGGTGAGCCGGCTTTGTTTAGGAAACCGCGAGCTAAGGCCTGGATTGAGGGCAGCCTGTGCTGGCCCTGGAAACCCTGGTGGCATAGTAGTTGAGAGCTCAGCTGCTAACCAAAAGGCCGGCAGTTTGAATCCACCAGGTGCTCCTTGGAAACCCTATGGGGCCGTTCTACTTTGTCCTATAGGGTTGCTATGAGTCAGAATCGACTCAACGGCAACAGGTTTGGTTTTTGAGTTTGGTGCTAGCCCTCGGTCTGAGAGGGCTCTTTGGGTTAGAGGCTGGCCACCTGTTGCTACGTTGATGGTATGTGAACCAGAATGGAAGCCACTCACCTTTTTCTTTAGGACTCCATATAGTACTGGAGTCAACATTTCCTGTGAGGGAAAGGAAGTACGTAAACATACCTGTGCTCTTTCTACTGGGCAGGCCTGAGTTTACATATATCACCTTGGTTATGCTTCACAGAAGCCCTCTGAGATGTGTGCATGGCTCTTAGCTGTACTGAGTACTGAGGAGAAAACCGAGTTAGGGACGGGTTAAATATCTTGCCCACATCTCACAAGGGCCAGGACTCAAATGCAGGCTGCCTGACTCCCAAGCCTTCCTTGTTCCACTTCTCCCATGGTATCTCTTTGCACAGAGAAGGGAGGACTGGGGCTAAAGGGGCTGGGCATTGATTGAGGCATCAAGCATTTCTTAGGGACTTCTGAGTGCCACATCTTGGGCTTGGTTCTGGGGATGCAAATGTGACCCCTTTACTCCTAGGAGCTGTGGCCCGGTGATGGGACAGATGTGTACACAGTCACAGTCACAGCCACGGTTCTAAGTGTTATTATACAGGGACACACCAAATCCTCAGGGAGCACTGAGAAGGGAGCAGCACACTGGGAAGGCTGCACAAAGGGGCTGCTGTCTCGGACTTGGGTATTGAAGGTTGAATAGGAGCTTGCCAGGCAGAGAAGGAGTTAGAGGATTTTCTAGATTGGAGGTGTGGTGGTATGAAAGGGCTTGATTCAATATCTGGAAGTGAGAAAGAGTCATCTGCATGTTTTCTTTCTGTGCTGAGGGTGGAGGGAGTACAGGAATCATCTGAGAGATAAAGCTGGTGGGATGGTTTGGAACCGATGGTAAACGGCTTTGTAAAACACTTGTTACTTATGCGAGATTAGCTGAAAGAAACATCAGTGGGGACCAGCAAAGATTCTCCAGATACCAGTTTTCCAGACATCTAAAGTACCTTTCTCAGTGGAAATGTGGGTAGGGCTCATATTCAGACTGTGCCCATTTTCTATGTTTTGTGGAAGTGATTATCGATGGAGCAGAGGAACTGGGGTAGGACGGGCCATGCTGATAGCTCATATTTAAAATGCCTCAAATTCCTCTCACCACACATCAGCTGAGAATAAACACCTTTCTGAGTTCATGTGCAGACCATCTTACCAGGGACTGCCTTGCATTCCAGACAAGGCCACAAAATAATTATGTAGGGGCTGGGGGAGTAGGTGAGAAGGCTATGTACAAACAAAGACCAAGAAAAATATATGGCAGTTTTTAAGGATGACATTTGCAAGGCAAAAGTATCAAGGAAGTAGGTTATTTGCCATGAGAGTGAATTCTTTGGGACCTTGTAGCCAGGAGTTTAAAAAATATTCCATCTTCAGAGCGCATCCTCCAGTAACTGTTGTCTCCTGGGATGGTCGTTACCCTCTGTAATAAATACCTGGCTGAGTTCTGTCCCAGGAAATCAGTTTTGGAAACTGAGCTTTGAACCTGAATTGCCCTCCATGGAGAGAGAGGAGTAGAGAAATAAACTAGAGAATGATTTGGAGTCAAAGGCTTGCTGGTCTCATATCACAGTCATCCCCTGGGTTTCCTTTCTTTGTGAAGAAAGAGAAAATCCTTTCTGGATAGTTGCTGCTTATTTTAGTGAACATGGTTTTTAGAACATAAGCCCAAGCACCATGTGAATATTGTTGTGTCTTCACTCAGCCAACACAAAATTGTTATGTTGGGATTGTGGGAGACTGTCTCCTGAACCACTAGGGAAAATTCACTGGCTTGGTCAGACATGCTGTGTATTGGGGCTTGGAGCCAGTGAGGAGTATTTTGACCCACTGAATGATGAAGGCACTGGCTGGGGCCTAAAGTACTTGCCCCAACATCTCAGAACTCACAGGAGCACCGACCTTGAGTGCATCCCCCAAAGAGAGTCGGGCATCCCCCCTCAGACCTCTATTGCCCTTCTACTCCACGCCCCGTCTGCATTGCTCTCAGATGCAGCCTCATAACTGTTACCCACTAGGCAAATGTCATAACCCTCATATGCCCAGTTCTTGAAGGTGAAATACATCTTGTCAAGCCAATAATCCCCTCAAAAGTTTGTTCAGCTATTGAATGTATTTTAGGAACTTGTTCTACCCTGTCTTATCAGAGAGGTCTTTCTTTATTCACTGTCTGGAACCTTAGTTGGTTTTATAGATTTTTTTGGAAAATAGCTCCCAGGAGACTCCAGTTCTTCTGTATAGCAAGGGAGTAGAGCCAAATAGGTCTTTATCTCTCACTTCTACTCAGATGTCTGAAGCATCTCTTGATAGCGGCATATTTGACATGGGCAGGGAGATTCTTTTGGGCATCATCCTGTTGAAGAAATACTTTCTCAGAGCTGTTTGGCCCTGTCTGTTCTGGTCTCTCACTCTCCTGAGGTAAGAAGTGTTAATATGTGTTCCTCTAGCACATTGCTTGGTAATCAGTATCTGTTGAATGACTATATGAATTAATGAATGGCCAGCAAATAGATCCTCCAGTGGGAAGCAAAAAAGGAAACGAATAGTCCTCAAATTAAGTTGCCTGCATGCTATCTTGGGTCCAGTATTCACTTCATAACCTGGTCTTTGGCACAAAGGGAGTTAGTTACTAAAAATACCTCCTGGGCTAGTGCCTGGAGAAAGGCCCAAATGAATTTTGATCCACTTTCAGAAATTCCCCACCTCAAGACTGTTTTTGAGGTTTAAAACAAACAAACCACCACCATCAGCAACAACAACATCATTAAAACCCTGGGAATAACAAGTATTGGCAAGGATGTGGAGAAATTGAAATCCTCCTCCAGTGCTGGTGGGAATATGTAAAATGGGAAGTCACTGTGGAGAACAGCTGGCGGTTCCGCATAAGGTTAAACATAGAATTTCCGTATGATCCAGCCATTTCAATCCTAGGTATATATCCCCCAAAAATTGAAAGCAGGGACTCAGACAAATACTCATACACAAATGTTCATGGCAGCACTATTCACATTAACCTAAAGGTGGAAACAAGCCAAGTGTTCATCCACAGATGAATGGAAAAACAAAATATAATATATACATACAATGGAATATTATTCAGTCATAAATAGATATGAAATACTGACACATGCTATGACATGGATGAAACTTGCAAACATTGTGCTAAGTGAAATAAGCCAGACACAAAAGGAAAAATAGCATATGATCCCATTTATATGAAATATCTAGAATAGGCAAATGCATAGAGACAGAAAGTAAATTAGTGGTCACCAGAAGCTGGGAAGAAGAGAGAATGAGGAGGTTTTTCTTAACAGGTATGAGTTTCTGTTTTGGGGTAATAAAAAAGTTTTGGAAGTAGATACTGGTGATGGTTGCCAAAATTGTGAGTACAATTAATGCCATTGAATTGTACACTAAAACTAGTTAAAATGGCAAATTTTATGTTATAAATATTTTGCTACCAAAAAAAGTAGTAAAAAATGAAAAACAAACACCAGGTATGCTGGCCCATCTGTTTTCCCACCCCTCTTCCACTTGGCCAAATGTCCCATGCTTGGACCTATCTCCCAAGGACCTCCTGATGGATGTCCTTGCTTTGTTCACATTGCTTCACTGAAGTGTAGGGGATTTTACATTCAAATCGCAGATCCTGGCTTCCCAAGTGTGTTGACATGTTGGTAGGCTTTGCACAGCCCATTATAGTCTTTTCGGACTCAGGCAGGGCTCACCTGCCCATGCAGGTATACACACCTGCTCATAAAGGTTGACTGAAGTTTATAGGCTTTATGTGGAGACAAGTAAGGGTTGTGGACAGCTGGCTGGCTGGCTGGGTGGACAGCTTAATGGAAGGAATCGGCAAGCATCTCCTCCCGCCCCCACCCTCCACACAGAGGCCAACAGACTGTCGAGCTGCAGGTGGCATGATTTACATTGTTAATAACATTAATCAGTATAAACAACAAAGCCTGTGTAATTATATCTGAGGAAATTAATCTTGAAATTAAAGATCTATAATTCAAATGAAAAATTTTAGGAGACTTTTAAGTCAGCTGTGAAGGTGGTACCATGAAAGTTGTTCCATCTCTCCTGAGGTCAGTTTTTACTGGTTGATGTTCATTCCTTCAACAAACATGAAATAACTGCCTGTGGAGCAGGCAACACACGGGCACTGGAATTGCAGAGGTAACCATGGGTAGACAACTCATTAATGAGTGAATTAGTTATAAGGGAACATAGTACAAAAAGCTGAATTATCTGAATCTTAAATATTGATTGGGTGCCGACTGTGTACCCAGAACAGAGATGAGTGCTCTGAGAAATAGAAAAGAAACAAAAAGCCTTTTCCTTAAGAATTTTATAAAGCATGTGACCAAACAAGATTAGTGCACAAAAGATGTAATCTGTTCAGAGCTAAACAAAGTGCCAAATGGCATAGGTGCCTGTACTATACACCTGTGTTATAACTGTTGGTCCCCGCCACCAGGCTGTAATTTCTCAGAAGGTGGGGAGACGGTATCTTGTTCACTTTGCATCCACAGTGCCCAGCAAGGCCTTGGGCACAGAGGTTCTCAGTCAATGGAATGGATGGAATTGAATGTGGCATAAACCATTGTTCCCAAACCTAGCTGGTCACAGAATTCCCTGTTAAAAATACTTTTCCCCTTTGGACCTCAGGCTGCAGAGATTCTGTTTGAGAGTGGGCCTGGGAAGCTGTAATTTTGGATACTTCCTCGTGAATCTGCTGAAGAGCCTGGTTTGGCGACCTCTGGAATAAACAACAGGTGTTAGAAGAACGCATGGGAAAGAATGATCCGTAAGGGATGGGGAGAGGACAGTGGTGGTTCAGTGATAGAATTCTCACCTTCCGTGTGGGAGACCTGGGTTCAATGCACCTCATGGGCAACTACCATCAGTCTGTCAGTGGAGGCCTGTGTGGTGCTATGATACTGAACAGGTTTCAGTGGAGCTTCCAGACTAAGATGGACTAGGAAGAAAGGCCTGGCCATCTACTTCTTAGCTTCAGCCAGTGAAAACCATATGGATCACAACGGTCTGATCTTCAACCTGATCATGGGTGATAACACAGGACAAGGCAGTGTTTCGTTTCATTGTGCACGGGTTCACCATGAGTCAGGGGCCAACTTGACCACAGGTGACAAAAACACTAAGATATGGGAAGCTTTTTTGCTTGAAAACTCCCACTCATCCTGATGACTTCTCCTTGGTGCAGCTTCTCTCCCAGCGGTCAGTCAGTCCATCTCCCCATCTCTGTTTCCATGCATCCTGGTGCCCACCTCTACTGCAGCTCTTACCAATGAGTATTAGTTTGAGTTTGAGTCCCTGACTGGGCTGTGATGCTCCTTTAGGGGAACAGCAGCACACAGTAGGTCTTCAGTCAGTATGGTGGGGTCCAGCTTTGCTTCAAAGGATGGGTAAGATTTGAACAGGGTAGGAAGCAGTAAGATGTGGTGCACTGAAGAGGCCAGCCGGACTGAGGCAGCCCCAGGGCAGCTGGCATGGCAGGAGGACCTGAGAAGCCTGGCCGGGGTAGGGGCTGGGGAAGAGGTGGGGTGCTGCATGGAGGGAGGACCTGAGAAGCCTGGCAGGGGAGTTTGGACTGTAAAGTGGAGTATAGGAAGCCCTGGGGTTTTGTGAACAGGGTAAAGGTTGTGCTTCTGTGATGGGAAGGGAGAAGCTAGGACATGGAAACTGGTTAGGTAGCTCACGTGGTAACTCAGGTCAGAGTTGATCAGTCCCTGAACAAAGGACACCATGTGTTCTCAATTTTGTGTGACAGTCTTGATTTTTTTTTTTTTCCCAATAAGCTGTTATTGAGCATCTACCATGCGCCAGAGACACAGCTGGCAGGCCTGGGACATGCAGCCTCTGGCATCAGAGGGCTCACAGTTCAGTGAGGCAGGCAGACCTGCAAATAGATCGGTGTGACAGTATGTATGTATGAAACCGTCATAGAAAGCTCTGCAGAGTACAGTGCAGGAAAAGGGGGAGAAGGGAGGCAAGGTAAGGCATCAAAGAACAACGCAGCTAAGAATACTGCTTGGCCAGGCATCATTGCTTTTAATCCTTGAATAACCCAAGAAGGCCAGGACTATTATTATCCCCATATAATGGATTAGGAAACAGGTTCAAAGAGATTAGGTAATTCATCCAAGTTTACACACCTAGTATGTGGTGGGTCAGGGTTAGCATCCAGCCTGCCTGACTTCAGAGTCCAAAATCATACCCATTACACTCTGTGCCTGTGACATTTTAGCCAGCTCTAAAGATAACTAGGCTTTCACCGAGTGAACAAAGTCTGAAAGGGCATTCCAGACAGAGGGTCCAGCATGAAAAAAGATATGGGGATGGAGGCTTGAAAGAGTTCAGTTTATCATGGAACACAGGTAGTTCGGTAAATCGAGAGTACAGGGGATGGGGGAAGTGATGAGAGGGGAGGCTGGAGAGGCAGGTGAGGGGCTAGATTATGAAAGTCTTTTGTGTTTTTCTCTACTAAGTGTTTGGACTTCACCCTGAAGATTGTCAGGGAGATGTTGTAGATTTTAAACAGGAAGTGGACCTGACCTAATGTGCGTTTTTGGTGTAAAAGGCTCTTGGCATCATTTTGAGGAACAGCTGTGTAGATTGGAGGGAGGTGAATGTGGAGGCAGGAAAAAATGGTTGTGAGGAGATTTTGAGAGTCCCAGGTGTGAACAAGTAGAGATCTGAACCTAGGCAGCAGCAGTAAAGAAGAACAGGAGGCAGCGGACAGGGCTGTTTGAGAAGCAGGGCTTGGTGACTGGCGAACTCTGCAAGACGAGGGAAAGGGGTAGAGGAGGTCAACTCCAAGGTCTTGGCTTGAGAGTTTGGGTGCAGCTGGTGGTGTTCCCTGAGGCTGGGCGTGTTGGAGGTAGAACAGGTGTGCTGGGAGGGAAATAGACTGTGTGTGAGGTCTCTGTAAGAGAGGCAAGAAGATGTCTAAGGAGCAGTTGAAATCTGGGCCTGAAATAGCCCTGTCTGCTGCCTGAATGCATTGGAGACATCAACCTTGGAGGGATAGTTTTGTGGGCTGTCAAGACACAGATATTGGTTGAACTGTAGGAGTGCCGAGGTCCTTGAGAACAAGAAGAGATGGAGAAGAGAACCCTGGGACACAGTAACATTTCAAGTGCAGGTAGAGAGACAAGAGTCTGCAAAAGACTGAAAATAGGAAGAGACCCAAACAAGAGAAGACACAATAAATGACTTGGTTTTGAAGGTTAGTGGTTAATGGTGACCTTAGTAAGAAAGTGCATTCAGGGGCCTAATGGGCAGCGGTCAGGGTGTGTGTATGGGGTGGAGTGGAGGTGAAAACCAGATTGTGGCAGATTAAAAGGCAAGTGGGAAGTGAAGAAGTAGACACTGCGAGGCTATTCTTTTGAGAAACTAGGCTGTGAAGGGAAGCAGGGACAGTGCTATTTTTTTTTTTTTTTCTGGTAAAAGTAAATATCAGTATAACTGGTTGAATTTGTGCACATTTTTGGGAATGACTTTATATTGATAAAGCCACAAATCAGAAAAAAAAAAAAAAAAGCAAAAAACTCTTATCTGGCAGTGAATACTTTTTTCTTGTTAGCCTTGAAAATGCGGTCACTCGGCACAATTCTTCACAATGGGGGGGCCTTTGGAAGACAGAAGCCATCAGACACAGCTAGCTGGGTTGTGAGCTTCTCAGCGAAGGGACTGCTCCATGGCCATCCTGGACTCCCAGGCGTGGGACTGTGCACACAGTGAGCAGGTATCGACAAGAAATCCTTTCCAAGGTCTGTTTGCTGTGACTTTCACACCTCTTCCTCAGCTTCCCTGTCTATTCTTCAGACTAACTATCAGGACTCAGGTCCCCGAGGCCTGATTTCAGAAAACCAGGAGATTTCATGCCATCCAGACACAAAAGCTCTGAGGATGACTTTCAGGGTGTGTGGGGCAGAGACTCAGTGGAAAATATGCTTTGGGCTGCCCCACCTAAGCAGAAAGTGGATTAAGGTGGGAATCAGCCGCCCTCACCCTCTATGTGAAAATGCACTGATTTCTGCTTCTGCTTGGCTTGGGATGTCTTGAGCTTGAGTTGGTGGTAGTTATTTATTCCCTCAGCAGTGTGCCAGGAATTGACACTTAATGAGCACATCTGTGAGACCGGTGCTCTGAGAGGCACCTTCATTTAATTTTCCCAGAAACTCTATGATGTTTATGACTTGCTCAACGGAGGACTTGGTGACTCAGAAGTCCATGCTCTTTCCACCACACCATGTTAGCTCCAGGGACTCAGGAGCTGAGAGCTCGAGGATGTTATGGAAACCAAGGAAATGGATTAGCTTCTCTTTCTTATTCTCCTGTTTTCTACCATTTGCAAATAGGACCGGGATGTAATATTTCAACATAGAGTATGTGAGTGTAGAGGGGAAAGCAGGCTTATTTCTGGGTCCGGCAATTTTTCCAGAATATTGATGTTGGGTGGTGCGAACAGTTAATGTGCTTGCTGTTAACTGAAAGATTAGAGGTTTGTGTCCACTTAGAGGCACCTTGAAAGAAAGGCCTGCTGATCTGCTTCCAAAGGGGGGACAAAACTCAGCCACTGAAAGCCCTGTGAAGCACAGTTCCGCTCTCACATACATAGGGTTGCCATGAGTCGGAGTTGACTTGATAGCAACTTTTTTTTTTTTTTTTTAAATGGAAGGTAAGATATAAAACGACAGAACTGGCTGCTTTTAGAAGCTGGCCTACAACAGTGGTGGTGGTGAGATTCCATGTGATCCATCTTATTGGGAGGGAATGCTTTGTGATATGGACCAAATTTGTATGACATGGGCCAAAATCTGTATGCTGAGCAAATAATCTGAGACGCTGGACTATATGAAGAAGAATGCAGCATCAGGATTGGAGGAAGTCTCATTAACACCTTGTAATATGCAGGTGACATGATCTTGCTTGCTGAAAGTGAAGAGGACTTGAAGCACTTACTGATGAAGATCAAAGACAACAGCTTTCAGTAAGGATTACACCTCCACATAAAGAAAACAAAAATCCTCACAACTGGACCAATAAGCAACATCATGATAAATGGAGAAAATATTGAAGTTGTCAAGGATTTCAGTTTACTTGGATCCACAATCAGCACCCATGGAAGCAGCAGTCAGGAAGTCCAATGATTTATTTATTGCATTGGGCAAATCTGCTGCAAAAGACCTATTTAAAGTGTTAAAAGGCAAATACATCACTTTGAGGACCAAGGTGTACCTGACCCAAGCCATGGTATCTTCAGTCACCTCATTTGCCTGCGAAAACTGGACAATGAATAAGGAAAACCAAAGAATTGATGCCTTTGAGTTATGGTGTTCTCAAAGAATATTGAATATACCATGGACTGCCAGAAGAATGAACAAGTCTGTCTTGGAAGAAGTACAGCCAGAATGCTCCTTAGAAGTCAGAGTGGCGAGACTTCGTCTTACATGCTTTGGACATGTTATCAGGAGGGACCAGTCCCTGGAAAAGGACATCATGCTTGGTAAAGCAGAGTATCAGCAAAAAAGAGGAAAACCCTCAACGAGATGGATTGACACAGTGGCTGCAACAATGGGCTCAAACATAGCAATGATTGTGAGGATGGCGCAGGAATGAGCAGTGTTTTCTTCTCTTGCACATAGGGTCACTATGAGATGGAACCAACTTAACAACAACATCATGCTCTAATTTACCTACTGTATAGTTTAAGGTGATGTTTCCTCCGTAACAGATAAATACCTAAATCTCAATGACTTGACGTAATGCAAGATTATTTCTTGCATATGTTAAGTGCTGCTTTGCACACCAAATCAGGGACATGGTCCCTGGTTCCAGAGCCTTCAATTCATGACACTTCCTACCTTTCTTTCATCCAACTCCACATGCTGGCATCTGTGGTAAGGAGATCTAAATGCAATATTAAGTAAGGACAGTGGCTAATATGCCAGTAGAAATTCAGCTGAAAAATGACACTCAGGCCTTCATAGGTATGGTAGACAGGCTAGCTAATCACCAGACTAATTTCTCCTTCTTCTAGGCCCTATAGTTAGACCATTTTCTCCAACCTTCCTTGGAGCTATGTGAGCCCATGTGACAAATTCTAGGTAATGGCAGTGAGAACAAGTAATGTATGCTACTTATAGGACTTACCCATAAACACGTCCCACATGAGATCCTCGTGCTCTTCCCACTTTTGCCAGAGCACAGCAACCTGGGAAACCTCATGCTGAAGATGTCAGAGACACAAGGAAGAAGGAAACTGATCCCCAGATACACACTTGGAGGAGAGCCCTCTACTGACCAGGAACACGTGTTTTGAACTTAACATAAGTGAAAAATAAACTTGCATTATCTGAAGTCATGAGATTCAGGGATTTATCTGTTAGGGAGGAAACATCACCTTATATACATTTCACGCCATCCATTTTGTGTGGGGGCAGTATGGGTAGGTGGGTAAGGATGGGGGGCATCCCTGAACTCTGGCTTCAGGGGCCTCAAATCTCAGGTTCACCATTTCTAGTCATGATATCTTGGACAAGTTGCTAATTTTTCTAATTCTTTGAAAAGCGGATATAATTGTCGTTGTTGTTAGGTGCTGTCGAGTTGGTTCTGACTCATGGTGACCCTATGTAGAACAGAACGAAACACTGGCCAGCCCTGCACCATCCTCACAATTGTTGCTATGTTTGAGCCCATCATAGCTGGGTCTTCCTTTCTTTTGCTGACTCTCTACCAAGCATGATGTCCTTTTCCAGGGACTGGTCCCTTCTGATAACATGTCCAAAGTACATGAGACAAAGTCTCACCATCATCGCTTCTAAGAAAAGCTAGTTACCCAAGATCCTCTGATTTAAAACAAACAAACAAGCTTGACCTTCTTTTGGGGAAGGGAAAGGGAGTTGCTTTGTGACTCATGAAGTCACGTAGGCAGGAGAGCAGAAGAACCACAAATAAGGGACTTCAGTTGGCAAAAACCAAATTGTTTCAAGGCTATTATTGGAAACTGAAGCATCATGTCTTGTTTCTTCCCAGAAAATACAGAAACCTTTCATATTTTTGGAAACCCTGGTGGCATAGTGATTAAGAGCTACGTCTGCTAACCAAAAGGTCGGCAGTTCAAATCTACCAGGCATTCCTTGGAAACTCTATGGAGCAGTTCTACTGTGTCCTGTAGGGTTGCTATGAGTCAGAATCGACTCGACAGCAATGGGTTTGTTTTGTTTTTGATATTTCTAGGCAGTTGGTTTTATTTGTATTTCATATCAGACTCTAAAAAGACAACAGCTGGATGGTGGTTGACAAGGAAGACTTTAAGAAAAGCTAATTACCCAGGAGCCTCTGATTTAAAAAAAAAAAAAAAAAATGCTTGACCATTTTCTTTTGGGGAAGGTGAAGTATCACCACCAAAGGTATTAAACCCCAGTTCTCCAGAAGAAAATCCTTAAAGCTCAAACTCATTGAGTCCTTCTAAGTGCTGGTTGGCAGTTTACATACATGTCTTCAGTTCATTACCAATCTGCTCTGCATGATAGTGTTCTGTTTTCCCACTTTACATATGGGAAATTGAAACTCAGAAGTTAAGTGAGGTGTCCCAGGTTACAGACCTAGGAACTGGGTTTGTATCTAGATCTGAATTGAAAGCCCCTGCCCTTTGCTTTAAAGTACATATAATTCTTTGACCTGGGAAGCTAGTAGTCATCTGGTCTATGAATTATATTCCTTTTTCCCTTTCTTTTGGTTTGGGCTTTTGGGTAATAGTCACAAGTGCTGGTTATCATGTAACCCAAAAACCAGTTGCCATTGAGTTAATTCCGACCTATAGTCACCCTGTAGGTCAGAGTAGAACTGCCCCATAGGGTTTCCAAGGCTGTAAATCTTTACAGAAAGCAGACTGTCACATCTTTCTTCTACAGAACAGCAAGTAGGTTCAAACCACTGACCTTTTGGTTAGCAACTGAGTGCTTTAACCACTACACTACCAGTGTGCCACATCGTGTAGCCACTGGGTGCTAAATGCAGCACATACATGGTCTCAATAATTCCTTGCAACCCTTTGAAATGAATATTATTATCCCAGTTTACAGATGAGAAAACCAAGGCTGAGATAGATTGGATAACTTCCCTAGAGTCATACAACTAGCACCTTCTTTACACCAGATTCACACGCAGGTTTGCCTGACTCTAAATATTTGAACACACCAGTTGTTCCACAGGAGAAAGATGTAGAAGTGTGCTTCCATAAAGATGTACAGCCTTGGAAACCCTATGGGTCAGTTTTACTCGGTCCTGTAGGTTCACTATGAGTTGGAATTGACTCGATGAGCAGTGGGTTTAGTTTTAGATTTTTAAATGTTCTGATGTTCTGCTGCAAGGAAATCTACCCACCATGGGTATTAGAATAATTTTTAAGGTCTTTGACTTAAGTTGGAAAGTTGATTTTAAAAGTTGTAACTAACGAGTTGAGGGCCAGGGAGGCAGGTCTGAGCCTGGTACGGGCTGCCAGGGTGCATGTCCAAGGCTGTGCTTATCTTCCCCTTTCAAGCCATCTCCCTCCACCTCCCCTTATCTCACTCTAGATAAGGGCCAGTTCCTGGAACTCCCACGTCCACCCGCCTTCCTCAGCATCACCTTTGGCTCTTTCTCCACTGGGGCCCTAAGATTAAGTTGTTCATTTTTCTCTTGCAGAGGAGGGGAGACAACTGGCGTTGGAAGGAGACAGGTTCTTCCAGTTTGTAAATTATTCTCTGGGAGTCATCTGGCTTCATGCCTCTAAATAGTTCACTATTTTAGACAAGGAGGAGTTGGCAACCCAGAGAATTGATTTATACAAGTGTTTTTCAAGCTGGACTTAAATCTGGCCTGTATGATAAATGCAGTATACATTACTGTATCTGCTGAGGACCTCACCAGGCAAGGCTTTGCCTTCGTACATGCCACTCTTTGCAGCAGCCTTGCAAGGTCAGGGTTATCATTAGTCTTTTGCAGAAAACAAAACTGAGGCTCAAAGTTTAAGTGGCTTCTGCAAGTACTTGTGTAGACGATGAGAGGCCAAGCTGAGCTTTGGACTCAGGCTTGAAAAGCTCCAAAGCCTCTGCATCCTCAGAAAGAACTTCAGGATACCAACCAAAACCAAACCTGCTGCCGTCAAGTTGATCTCAATTCACGGCAACCCCACGTGCGTCAGAGTAGAACTATACTCCATAGGGCTTTTCAATGGCTAATTTTTCGGAATTAGATCTCTAGGCCTTTTTTTTGAGGCGCCTCTGGGTAGACGCGAACTGCCAACTTTTCTGTTAGCAGTGAAGTTCCTTAACTGTTTGTGTCACCCAAGGACTCTGCAGGTTACCAGTCAAATTCAATTAGACTTCTGTTTGTCGATTGCTACTGCCTACTTTGTTCAATGCTGGACACTGAAGTGGTCCCAAAGATAGATAAGATGGAGAATGTTTAGAGGCATGAAGCCTGAAAAGCAAACCAGTACTGCTTTCTGTTTATGCTCTCCGGGTGGCAAGTCATGCACATGGGGAAAGTTGAAGCGCAGTAGGAGGCAGTGTTTATGTGAGCTATGCCAAAGCGAGCGTTGTAGACATTAAAGGAGCCGAGAGAACATCTGTGAGCATGAGTCTGTGTCTTATCCATGCCAGGCAAAGCACATCCAGCTCTCCAAGCTCATTGGATTTGTTGAGTTGCGTGGACCAGAGTAGCAGGTATGGCATCATGGAGGACGGAGGCCTGGCTGGGAAGTAGAATGTAGCTAGTTCTGGAGTCAGGAATGTATGCTACTCTCCCTTCAGCTGAGCACTGTGCCAGGTGTGTTGGAAACTCTTGGAGAAGAAAGGAAGGAAGGTAAGGGTCCTATAGGTGCTGCTGGTGTCACCCTGATCCTCCAGTGTCTGGCTGGCTGGTGCCTGGAGAAGTTGTCTGCCCTGAACAGACTGTTCCTTACGGGCAGGGGTGGATTGTCCAATAAGCAAGGTAAGCACTGTGCTTACCTTGCTTACTAGACCATGTGTAGCAAACAATTTCACATTTTTTTCATCACATCAAAGATTCTGCTTCTAGATATGGCTGACATCTGTCTCTCTCCCAACCCCACAGCACCTTCCTACAGAATCAAAGCCTCTTTTCAAATTTACAATCCCTGATAGGCAGATGACCCAGTAAGCAAGGTAAGCACCGGCTCACTTGTGTTTACTTACTAATCTGTAGTGAACAATTGTTAGTTGTAGTGAATAATTAGTAAGTAAGCACAAATAAGCCCATGCTTACCTTGCTTATTAGATAATCTACCCCTGCTTGTGGGTGGTACCCAGCAGGCCTTTATGTTTCTTTGGGTGTGCTTTTTTCCCCCAGAGAGAAACATGTTTTCCCCCTTCCTCCACCAGCTTCTAGCCTCAACTTTCTACACTGCTTCCTGGGCAGCCGCTTAGCTGTGAGCTTGCCCCCAGCCTCACCTTCTCCAGTCCACCCTCTGCCATCTCATTTTCTCAAAGCTCAAGTTTCATCCTGCCACTCCTCTCCTGCTGCCCTCGGCCCACTGAGAAGCCAGGCTTCACTCCTTGATATGACGTAGCTCTGCCACTACAGTCTGCCCTGGACACCCCCCACACTTCATCATCAATCCTGAACTTCTGACCACTGACTGTGCTGTCATCCTTCCAATGTGCTGGCTCTTTTCAGAATCATGTCTGAATGGTGTTTCCTTTACCTGAAATAGGCATCCTCCAGTAATTATCAAATAATATCATTAATATCACACACAAGTAAAATTTTGCTGAAAATAATTAAAAAATGGTTGCAACAGTACATTGACAGGGAACTTCCAGAAATTCAAGCTGGATTCAGAAGAGGACGTGGAACTGGGGATATCGTTGCTGATGTCAGTTGGATCTTGGCTAAAAGCAGAGAATATCAGAAAGATGTTTACCTGTGTTTTATTGACTATGCAAAGGCATTGGACTGTGTGGATTGTAACAAATTATGGATAACCATGTGAAGAATGGGAATCCCAGAAGACGTAATTGTACTCATGCGGAACCTGTACATAGACCAAGAGGTAGTTGTTCGAACAGAACAAGGTACTGCGTGGTTTAAGATCAGGAAAGGTGCACGTCAGGGTTATATCCTTTCACCATACTTACTCAGTCTATATGCTGAGCAAATAATCTGAGAAGCTGGACTACATGAAGAAGAACGCAACATCAGGATTGAACGAAGACTCATTAACAACCTGCAATATGCGATGACACAACCTTGCTTGCTGAAAGTGAAGAGGACTTGAAGCACTTACTGATGAAGATCAAAGACTACAACTTTCAGTATGGATTACACCTCAACGTGAAGAAAACAAAAATCCTCACAACTGGACCAATAAGCAATATCATGATAAACAGAAAATATTGAAGTTATCAAGAATTTCATTTTACTTGGATCCACGATCAATTCCCATGGAAGCAGCTGTCAAGAAATCAAATGATGTATTGCATTGGGCAAATCTGCTGCAAAAGACCTTTTTAAAATGTTAAGCAAAGATGTCTCTTTGAGGACCAAGGTGTGCCTGACCCAAGCCATGGGATTTTCAGTTGCCCAATATGCATGTGAAAACTGGACAATGAATAAGGAAGACCAAAGAAGAATTGATACCTTTGAATTATGGTGTTCACAAAGAATATTGAATATGCTACAGACTGCTAGAAAAAAGAACAAATCTGTCTTGGAAGAAGTACAGCCAGTATGCTCCTTAGAAGCAAGGATGGCAAGACTTCTTCTCACATATTTTGGACATGTTATCAGGAGGGACCAGTCCCTGGAGAAGGACATCATGCTTGGTAAAGTAGGTCAGCAAAAAAGAGGAAGACCCTCAATAAGATGGATTGACACTATGGCTGCAACAATGGACTCAAACATAGCAATGACTGTAAGGATGGCACAGGACCGGGCAGTGTTTTGTTCTCTTGTACATAGGGTCACTATAAGTTGGAAGTGACTCGATGACATCTAACAACAACAACAGTTTTCTCCTAAGGAGCCCTGATGGCATGGTGGTTAAGTGATCAGCTGCTAATGGAAAGGTTGGTGGTTCGAACCCACCAGCTGCTCTGCAGGAGAAAGATGTGGCAGTCTGTTTCAGTAAAGATTACCAAACCAAAAACCAAACCTATTGCCATCAAGTTGATTCCAACTCATAGCAACCCTAGAGGACAGAGTAGAACTGCCCCATAGGGTTTCCAAGGAGTGCCTAGTGGATTTGAACTGCTGACCTTTTGGTTAGCAGCTGAACTCTTAACCGCTATACCATCAGGGTTTCCCAGTAAAGATTACAGCCTTAGAAACCCAATGAGACAGTTCTACTCTGTCCTCTAGGGTCGCTACGCGTCAAAATTGACTCGACATCAGTGGGTTTGGTTTTGGGGTTAGTCTTCTCCTAGTGAAATCCACCTCCTTCCTAAAATTGTAGCTTTCTGGACTCCTCTAGATTCTGTCAGACGTTTCCTGCCATGGGCTTCCATGCACTTTATTCATGTTCTACAACACTTGCCTGGTTTTGTAATCACCTCTTTATTGGCCAGTCTTCCTCTCTAGGCTGGGCCTGACCCTGTGCTGGTTTTCTCTGTATCCCCAGAACCCAGCATGGTGCCTGGATCTTGGTATTAAAAAAAAAGAAAAAAGTTCCCGTCAAGTAAGCTCTGACTCATGGTGACTCCATGTGTCAGGGTAGAACTGTGTTCCATAACGTTTTCAGTCTCTGAGTTTTCAGAAGTAGATCACCAAACCTTTCTTCCAAAGCAACTCTGGGTAGATTTAAACCTCCAACCTTTCACTTAGCAGCCAAGCATGTTAACTATTTGCACCACCCAGGGACTCAGTAATTGTTGTTGAATGAGTAAGGGATTAAGGAAGAAGAAGATAAACACCATTCTTTGCTTTCCAGTGTTATAAAGCCAGCCCGCTATCCAAATGCACCCACGATAAACATGCCCAGCTGGATGGAGCCTGTGAAGCTGCCCAGACTGAGGGCCTCATGCTCTGTGTATTTGCTGACCTCCTCTTGCTGAACTCAATTTGCTTTCTCTCTTGATTGCAGACCCTTGCCTCAAATCCTCCCGACAGCCGGGTCAGCCCCAGCAACTCCACACTTGTTGCACTAGCTTTGGATTCAAGAAAACTAGCTGGTGCTTTGGAAAATCAGTTCTAATTTATTTTTGTTCCTTTGAAACTTCAATGTCTTTCCTAAAAAATGCCTGAGGTTAGGGTAGTGCAGAGAGAGGACCATGGCCAAAACCCAGGCAAGCTATTTTTGTGATGTGAATGAATACCCATCCCATTTTTCTCTTCCATCAGCCTGAGCACTTGCTCCAAATCGCTCCCGGTTTGAGTCTACAAAGCATAGACTCCTTTTGCACATTGGGAGGAGGAGGCCCATGTATCTCTCCGTCTTTCTGTGTGTCTGACTGAGGTAGACAGTGGGAAGATACCAGGAATAGAGGGGAATTTTGAGAAGTTGCCATTTGTCATCTGTATAGAGGAAAGACTCACCCTCTGGTAACTAATGAAGAAAGACTTTAAATTTTGAACATCTAAGATAGACGGATGTGAAACCTAGAGAGGAATGTGCTTTGGATTTCTTTTTGTCATGCACTAAGGTAATGTGGCTAGGTCACATTAGTACTAGTGAACCACTTTGCAGCACCCATAATTATAGGTTTTCAGTGGTGCTAAATCTAGTGTGCTTTTTTGTTATTGCTTTTATTGGGTACTATTTCCAGAACCATCTGCTCATCCCAAGATGACCAAGTAATGTTGACATCTGCAGAGTATAGCTTTGAACTGTCCGTGATTCTTTTCAGCTGGTGAGAAGAGTGAGGTGTTGGGGATAAAGGGTTTGCCAGCAAGGCAGCATTGCCAGGTTGGAAGGTATGATTGTGCATTTTCTATAGAGGGTTTATGTTTTTATATCTGAAAGAAATTTTATTTTTACCTCTCAGCACCCATTCCTCCATCCTACCCTCATTGCCCGTGAAGCTCACTTCTGCCTCCACTTACCTTTGCAGGTGTGACGTTTCTCCAGGTACTTCATAGTTCTCCTCTGTTCTCTCCACGCCACTGCTCTACACGGCTCCTGAGACATGGCAGAAAATGAAGACGAGAAGCAGACTCAGGCTGGGCAGATTTTTCAGAACTTTGTCCAGGCTTCCACATGCAAAGGTACCCTCCAGGCCTTCAACATCCTCGTACGGCACCTGGACCTAGATCCTCTGGACCACAGGAACTTCTATTCCAAACTCAAGTCCAAAGTGACCACCTGGAAGGCCAAAGCCCTGTGGCACAAATTGGACAAGCGTGGATCCCACAAAGAATATAAGCGAGGGAAGTCGTGTATGAACACCAAGGTAAGGGGAACCTCCATAAGGACATTCCGTACCCCGTGGGATGTGTGGATTGACTTGTTGGGAAGTTAGGAACCTGTTGCCATTCTGCCATCCTGAGTTTAATAGATGTGGGTGTGAGTGTTGTATTGTTTTACTCAGCTGAATGTTTCCTTTGTCTACACATATGCAACTTATTCTGCTGGAAGTTTCCATCTTGTGATGGCCTCAGCAACTCTTCAGAGAAAGACAGAGAAACCAAAGGCGAGGTTGAGGGAGTCAAGCAAATACTTGACATTATCCTACTTCTACTGTTATTACTACTACCACTACTACTTCTAGTAGCCACTATTTATTGAGCAACTTTTATGTGCTGGGCACTTTCTGTACATGATCTCATCGAACACCTGTAGTACTGTTAGTCCTTTGGGCCATTTCAGAGATGTGAAATCTGAGAGGTTAATTAACTTGCCCAACCTCACACAACTACAAGGCAGCTTTGGTCTGTCTGATTCGAGAGCTTAACCCCAAAATTCCATGGAGAGGCATAGTTAGGGGGTGGTGTTCCCCTGGGAGCAAACATTTTAGAAAAATCCCGTGACTTTTAATTAATTGGCTAAGTAAGTCCTTACTGCCTTTTCTTCCCTCTTTCTCTTTTTTCTCACACCTCTGCATTTCCTACCTCCCCATATCCAAGACACATTTCTCTGCGCAGGGTCACAACTGTAGTTAACTGAGCACAAACTGATTACATCCTTCCCCAGGTTGTTTGGCCACACACATCATCAGTGAGAATAGGGCTGTCCAGCACATCACATCTCTGAATCTCTGAAATACCCATCATTGAATGGGCAGCTGGAAGTCAAGACTTCCCGCTGACCCTTGGGGGCTGTCGGCCCTGGCACTGGTTCAGTCTATGTGCTTAGGTTAAAAGCGAGCATGCTGTATTTAGACCTCGCAGGAGGTAGCTCAGTCAGAGCCCTTGGAATTCCGGTCAGTGCCAATCCCAGGACAAGAGGTTGAACTCTCCATGACAATCAGGACTGTTGTGGTTTTGTTTTGGTGATGAGGAGTTGTTGAGTCCACTGTGGGATACGGCTGCTTTCCATTACCCTGGGGAGACAGCTGCCAAACTCCTCTGAGCCTGGGGTGCACTAACTGTACAGGGCATAATAGGAGCATTCCATGAGGCTGAAACAGACCAACCACTTCAACCCAGAGCATACCAGCCATCTAGGCAGTACCAGTGTATAACCTGCCAAGCTGCAGCCTTAGGCAGAGGAGATAGAGTGTTAGAGAAAAAGAAGGGGCAGAAAGGTGTGGGACCAGTGTCCTGAGTGCCACTCCCACCCAGGCCTCCTTTCCTAGTTGTTGTAACTTCATGATTCATAGTCCACCGGGCAACTCTTCAGAGTCAGAGGAGGGAGAAGCTTTTAGCTTTCAAAGTATCCACTTCTCAGTAATTGTATACGGTGGCTGTCTTTTCAAAGCTTGACTTCAGGGTCTCATAGAAGTCAGATGGATAGGATGCATTATGTTCTCTCATGGAGAGTTTTCAGAACTCCTGCTCTGTTATGAAATACCATTGCCCCATACGCCAGCACTTTCTGGCTCTTGAAGGACTCTCTGGATGATCTGAAGACAGGCCTTCAAGGGAGTCACCTGCAGAGGAGTGTAATGAAGGGTTGACCACCATGCAGATGTCTTTCTTTCAAAAATCATTAGCTGGTTGCCTTGCCTGTCTAGCCAGTCCCCATTTTATAAGCTTTGCCAGCTTGAAATAGAAGCATCCTTGCATCCTGTGGTTGGCAGGTCACCGGCCCCTGAGATGCAAAGGGAAGGAAAACATCTTTAGTTAGTGATGCAGAGTAAGAGTGGTTCTTGCTCAGGAACTGTTATGCCTTCCTTATGAGGAGGAACAAGATATTGCAAATGCTTGGTAGCCCATCTCCTAAAAACAACCTAGATCCCTAGGAGTGGACAATGCATTTGAAAATGCATTGTCTGTGCAAATTGTGGCTGTGTTAGGCCACTTCAGCTGCACATTTCTGAAATCCAACTCAAACTAGCATAAACTAAACAGAGAAATCATTAACTCATATTAACAAGAAGGTCCAGACACTCAGTCTTTCCTATCCTCCCTCCATCCGTCCATCTCTGGATGTTTTGCTCTGTGTTGGCTCCATTCTTCCCTGTTGCAAACAGATTTTTCTCCATGTCGGTAGCCTCTAATTCATATCTTTATAAGTCGGTGACCCAAAAGGCTAGACTCTTTTTCTTCCATTTCAACATGGAAAAAAAAGATTCAGTAGGGAAGAATTGTGATTGGCCTACCTCTGGGCCAATTATTGTGGCCAAGGCCAGAGGAACTGACTACTGTGACTGGCAGCACTTTCAGTCATCACATGATTGACATGAGGGAGGAGCAAGTCTCCAAGGACATTACGATGTGGGACAGATAAACAACAGGTGTCCTCAACAGGGACTGTTCACTTGTATCTGGTTATGGTATAGGTTCTCTGCATATTGGATTCATGTGTGAATGGCTAATGCCCATCTCTAAGAGGCTAGTGTTTGAACTACTTGTTGTGAATTAAGCAAAACACAGAACATGGGTCTTCCCTTGCTTCAGATGTGAACTGGCCCTGTCTTGCTACATGGATACTGTAGCAGTTTACGTGTGGCTGATGATTAATGCCAAGACATATACACACAGGTGTGTCAGGTTCCGGGCACATCACCAAGCTCTCAATTAGCCACAGGTAGAGCGTGAAGAAATAAAAGTCAGCAAGAACCCCTACTGATGGGGTTCACATCTCAGCACCATCTGGAGTGGACCTGAGCTTCAGCATTTAACAAGCATTTATTGGCCCTACCTAATGTGCTAGGACACTGTGAGGTTTACTTCCTGCCAGCAGTGAGTGTGTGTGTGTCTATGGTGTTGTGGGGGAGGGTACTAGGACCTATGCAGAGAAGAAGGGGTCTGGTGGACGTGCTGGGAAACAGGAGGAATGACTGGGAAGGTCACTAGAGTGGTAGCTCAGTTGTCAGTTGCATAACCTCACTTGGGATTATTGTTTATTGGTTATTATTTATCAGAGTTTTGTCAGGCACTTGATGATTCTCTCCCTCGGTGTGACTCTGTTGTATAAGAGCTGAGTGAACCAGGAATCAAGCCAAATTAACTCCTTTCAGACTGATAATGGTTTTGCATTAGAGCAGTACCTGGATCAAATATCACATCTAAGTGAGTTGTGTTACTGGGGACAACAACCCAAAAGGAACTGCATTATGTAGTTTGGTATGGGAATTGCCACATCCACGTACTCATGGACTCTGGTCATTTATTTAGTGTGAACCTTTAATGCGGGTAGTTATTTTAAAGAATGTTGTGTACAAGCCCTGCATTTGACAGGTAACAAACAGGGACCCAGGAAGCTGAAACTCTTTACCCAGGATTACACAGCTAGTGGGTGTCATTGCCGGGATTTGAACTGTTTATTGGTCTGCTTGTATGTTCTTTTATTCATTCATTCATTCACCAGATAGTCTAATGCCTTACACCTTACTAGGCATTTGACAGGGGAGATGGTCTGAAAGATGAGTAAGAAGTGATTCTCACTTGAGCTTTCTGTAGAGAAGACAGAAATGTAATTATTTCTGTATTTATTCACTCCTTCAGTCATTCACGAGATTAATAATTATTGAGTGCATACTACGTGCCAGGCACTTGTCTAGGCACCTGTCAGTCACTTAATAGCTCTGTAGCCTTAGGCAAGTTACTTAATATCTCCGATCCTTGGTAGCATCCTTTGTAAAATGAGGATGATAATAGTAGCTACCTTACGAGGTTACTGTGATGATGAAGTAAGGTAATCTTTGTAAGATATTTAGAATGCTGCCTAGCAATAATAAGTGATCAGTAAGCATTTAGCCATTATTATTAACTTCCCAAGTGTTATGAGGGAGGTGTATACACTGTTCTACAGGAGGATAGAAAGTATAGAAAGGTGAGCAACGAACTGTGACTGAGGTAGTCTGGGAATGATCGCAGAAGAGGAGGTGTGATGTGGGGCTTGACAGATGAGTAGGAGTTTGCCTTGAGAGCTGAGGAAACACAAGACAGAGAGATATATTCCAGGAAGAGTATGTTGCTTATGTAATGGGAGTGTAGTGATGTGTTGGAGAGGGTGAGATCCAGAGAGAGCAGAATGGATGGGTGGTAGGAGGATACCAGGGAGAAGGGCCTTCTGGGGCCAGACTGTGAAGAGAGAGTTCACGGTCAGAGGACCCAGAGTACCACTGACAATGAGCCCTCTGCTTCCCAACCCAGGGATCTTTCTACCACCCTCCATGGGGTTGCCCAGTAATCACAGGTTGCCATTACAGACCAGAAGGCATTTGTACATCACTGCCATAAAAACACACGTAAAAACATGTTTGCAGGAAATGACTCACTGACTCTTTTGTCACCAGCAGAAATGGGGCCAGCCTATGTAATGAAAACTCTAGGATTTTCTTGTTAGAGGTAAACATCTGTACTTTGTGAGTGTCCATCAGGGTCACCCCACAGCTTTTGGTCCGTATTATGACCCTTGACTCTCTTTGCCCCTGCAGAGGCTCCCCACTGGTGGGTAGCACAGCCTGGGTTTATGTGTGGGACCCAACTTATCCAGTGATTCCCGATCTTTGTAAGCAAAGCCCCTTGGGGGAGGCAGGGAGGGAGAGTGAGTGGTGGAAGGGGTGAAGCTGGGGCAGAAGACTGCTATTTCTTGGGCTGGATAAGCCTATCTGACATTCCAGACTTCTGAAATCACCCACCAACTCGCAATGCTGGCTCTGCTGTGCCCCTGAGGCATGTCAAGTACTACTTTGCCTAATATGGACAGTTGCAGTCACAACTGATAAAGCAGAGGATGGTCTCTGGGGTGTGACCTTCTGTTCCAGTTGAACAAAAAGCTTAAATGAACTCTAGATTAGTCCACTCACCTGACAATGCATTGCTGGCACTGCTCCATCAGACAAGTTTTCCAGCCTGGGTTACCAGTCATGTGGTGTTAGTGACCACACTTGTCATCACAACTTCATACAGAGCATGTGGGGGCTTGCATGTGTGTGTGTTGGACATTATACATGAGTCTCCAACAATATTAAACCGAGATGAAATACACTCTCTTTTTTGGCTGTTTTCATAGGAAGTAGTTAATCAGATCCACTGTTGTTCATTTTATAAATACACTTATAAAGGCAAAGTGTTTTTTTTGTTTTTGTTTTTTGTGTGTGTGTGTCTTTTTAAGACAAAACTAATTGGTTTTCTTTCATTAAATTATTTAATTAATACATGACATGCTCATGGTAAAAAGAATTAAAATAGGATAAAAAAGTATATTGTGAAGAGAGGTCAGTTTTCCCCAGACCCCTAGCTCCTCTCTGTCTTAGTTATTTAAAAAACCTGTTGACATCAAGTCGATTCTGACTCATAGTGACCCTATAGGACAGAGTAGAACTACCCCATAGGATTTCCAAGGAGCAGCTGGTAGATTCAAACTGCCAACCTTTGGTTAGCAACCCAGCTCTTAACCACTGAGCCACCAGGATTATCTAGCGCTGCTGTAACAGCCTAAGACACCCTCCCTAGAGGCAACTACTATACCATTTCCTTTGTGCTCTTCCTGAAAGTCTCCACGTATATAAGTATGTGTGTGTATGTGTGTACCCCCCTCCCCTTATTATTATTATGGGTTTTTTTTTATTGTGGTAAAAATATACATAACAAAACTTACCTCTACAATTTCTACATAAACAGTTCGGTAACATTTGATTACACGCTCTAAGTTGTGCAACCATTCTTGCTGTCCTTTTCCAAATCATTCCATCACCATTAACGTAACCTCAATGCCCACTAAGCAACCCCCGCTTTGCCCCTCACTCCCACCCCTGGTAACAATGAATAATCTTTGTTTTTCATATATTTGCTTAGTTCGTGTAAGTGAGATCATATATTTGTCCTTTTGCAACTGACTTATTTTGCTCATCATAATGTTTTCAGGGTTCATCCATGTTGTGACCTGCATCAGGACTTCATTTCTCTGTATGTCTGAGTAGTATTCCGTTGTGTGTATGTACCACATTTTGTTTATCTGTTCATCTGTTGCCACCCCCTTATTTTTTAATGAAAAAAAGCTATACACGTTTGCTCTGTGCCTTGCTTTTTTTCACTCACAAATATATCTTGAAGATCATTTCAAATCATTCTGTATAGCTCTACCCCTTTTACTGTTTTTATATCTTCGTAGAGTTTCCCATTTTATGGCTATATTGCAACTTATGTTGTTTCCAATCTATTGCCATTTTAAATAGTGCTGCAGTGCACTTCCTTATACATACTTCTCTGTATACACCTGAAAGCATATGTATAGGGCGGATTGTTAGAATTTGAGTCAAAAGCTGTGTGCATTGCATTTAAAATATTATAGACATTGTCAAATTCTCCTCCCCTGAAGGTTCTTCCAGTTGACATTCCCAGCAGCAGTGAGAGTGCTGAGAGGCCTTCTTTAAAAGGGAAATGCCACAGCGGGATGCTGCCTCTTTGAGTTTCCTTGGCCTTGTGGAGCGGGCGTTGAGATGGAAACGCTGTGAGTCCTGAAGTCTGGACTGGGTGGCCTTGAATGAGACTACTGAGTAATGAGCAGTCCAGCAGGAATATGGTGGGAATGCTGCCACCCTATAAGAACAACAAAGATGACAATAATAATGGTTTCATTACTATTAATATCATCTAAGATTTATATGGTGCTTTATGGTTCACAAAATAGTTTCATATACACGGTTTCATTAAGTATTTTGCTTTATCAGTGAAGGGGAATGTATTTAAAAGAAGAACAAATACATATTTATACTTTCTTCTTCAAAATTTCATCATGTAAGGGGAGTTTTAGGGCCTCGGCCCACTGAGGATCTGTGCTGTTTGTGGGATCCCTTCCTGATCTGGTTGACTTGTTCTTTTTATGACTGTGTTTAAGCAAGCCTCACTTTACCTGAGAGCCCTTTCTGACCTCCTTTCCACTTCCCGCTTCTCTTTTTTTTTACATTGCCCTTCAATGACCAATGACTGTTGTTTGCCCTACCACGATGGCAATCTGACAGACCATTTTTCTTTTTTTTTTTAATTGTGCTTTAGGTGAAAGTTTACGGCTCAAGTTAGTTTCTCATACAAAAATTTATACACATATTGTTATGTACACTAGTTGCAATCCCTGTAATGTGACAGCACACTCCCCCTTTCTACCCTGGATTTCCCATGTCCATCCAACCAGCTCCTGTCCCTTCCTGCCTTGTCATCCTGCCTCCAGACAGGAGCCACCCATTTGGTCTCATGTATCCACACTCTTCATGAGTATTATTTTATGTTTTATAGTCCAGTCTAATCTTTGTCTGAAGTCTGGGCTTCAGAAATGGTTTTAGTTCTTAGTTAACAGAGCATCTGGGGTCCATAGCTTCGAGGGTTCCTCCAACCTCAATCAGACCATTAAGTCTGGTCTTTTTAGGTGAATTTGAGTTTGCACCACACTTTTCTCTTGCTCCGTCAGGAACTCTCTGTTGTCCCCCTTTTCTTATTCCACCCCTTATGTGGGTTTGGGGCCCCTGGTGTGCTCCCAGACTCTCTGATCGGTGTCCTGCATGATTGTTTTGTCTCTTCCCATATGAATGCAAGCTCCCCAAGAGCAGGGACCATGTCTGGCTCATTCCTGGTCCTCAAGTACCCAGCACAGGAAGATGCTCAGGGACTGGGTGAATGAACTCTGTAGCTCAAGGGGCTTCTTTCTGGAGCTCCACTGGGTGTGAGCCCTGGCATTCTCCATACCTTGATAGTGAGTTTGCAGAAGCCAGTACCAGCCAATCCCTTCATTTCCTTATTTAAGTGTCCCTCCGTATTTTCATGTGAGCATTGCTCCCTGAGCATCCTCTCCCTCTGGTACTGGGATCATGGCCACAGCTTTGACTGGAGCCTGACTAGCATCTGGCTGCCCTTGGAGCTCTCAAGGAGGACAAGGCAGTTGGCCAATCAACCTGTGAGGCTGAAGGGCTGGACCTCCTTTTTCTCAGAGCAAAAAGGGAACCTTCTTGCAGTTCTGGCACACCCAAGACTGCACAAGGTCTTAGGGAATCTCTGGCCACAATTATCCAAATAAATGTGTGCGGTTGGGCAGGGCAAAAGGAAATGAAGCAGTTTAACACTCTGCTTCCCAGACTGAAGGTATACCCTGGCCTCCTTTTCCCTGCTCAGTGGAGACTCTTGCTTTGATTTTTTTCACTCTAAAATAATACATATCTTGGAGATCAGTATATTCTCTGGTATGGGAATTTTTCCACTTGATGCGAATCTGTCTACCTCCTACTCAGCTGGGTAGGATACAAGGTGGAGTTCAGTCTCCTGCCACAGAGCAGGTCCCAACCAGTTCATTGGGCCCAGCACTTAAGTTATTCTCTTCCCTCCCCCACCCCCAATCGTTAAGGATTGTATTCAGCTGCAAGTAAATGAAAACCTGACTTCATAGACTTAAACAAGGGCTTCTTTTTGACAAGATGTTTGGAGCGAGGTGGTGGATAGAGATTCAGTCAGTGGCTGTATTCTGTAATTCTCTAGGCCAGTGCTGTCCAATAGAAATATAATGTGAGCCACATACATAATTAAAAAGTTTTTAATAGTCACTGTCTTAGTCATCTAGTGTTGCTATAACAGAAATACCACAAGTGGATGTCTTTAACAAAGAGAAGTTTATTCTCTCACAGTCCAATAAGCTTCAAGTCCAAATTCAGGGTGTCAGCTTCAGGGGAAGGCTTTTTCCATCAGCTCTGGAGGAAGGTCCATGTCATCCATCTTCTCTTGGTCTGGGAGCTTCTCTGCGCAGCAACCTAAGGTCCAAAGGACGTACTCTGCTCCTGGCACTGCTTTCTTTATAGTATGAGGTTCCCATGTCTCTCTGCTCACTTTTCTCTTTTAGATCTCAAAAGAGATTGTCTTAAGACACTATCTAATCTTATAGACCTCATCAAAATAACTGCCGCTAATCCATCTTATTACATCATAGTAATAGAGTTTACAACACGTAAGGAAATCCTTAGCCAGCTTGGCGGGAAGCTCAGGAGTGAGTATTGCCCATCACAGTGTCCCATGTCAAGACAAAATGGCTGGGTCTTTATAGTACCTGCCTCATTCAGTTCTGGATGCAGGCTGTTCCCAGCAGGGATGTGACCTCGGCCACTAAGCCTGACCCTGAAGGAGCTGACAGCTGGTAGCTGTCTGCTGACTGCATTCTGCAGCAGCCAGCAAATCTTTCCTTGAAGGGAGGTCTGGGTGGTACAGCTCCATATCTGCCACAATATTAAAAAATCTGTGGAACGAATACATGAATTAACTCCAGTGTGTATGTCTCACTGGCTAAAACAATGTCAGATGGTTATCCTTAGCTGCAAAGTGGGCTGGCATGTTGAGTGTTTTGTTGGATTTTGCTTCTAAGGAAGAAGACCAGAGATAATATTCGGTAGGCAGCTAAAAGCCTTGGGCATTCTGAAAAAACGTGGCTATTAGTAGTACACACCTCATAGGGTTGTTATGAGGATTAGGTGAGTTAGTAATTGCAAAGGCTTAGGATCATGCATGGTACATAATAAACATTTAATAACAGTTCATTGATATTCCATTGTTACTGCTATTAGTACTTCTGAGGGCATCCTGTTGTAGAGCATGTACTTCCTCTTTTGCACCAGACTGACCCCTGGCTGAGCCCCTCCCCTTTTCAGGGGCTGTATCGGGAAACCTGGGGCCCTGGTGGTGCAGTGGTTAAGCGTTTGGCTGCTGACCAAAAGGTCGGCAGTTCAAATCTGCTAGCCGCTACTTGGAAACCCTGTGGAGCAGTTCTACTCTGTCCTATAGAGTCTCTATGAGTCGGAATCGATTCAGTGGCAACAGGTTTGGGTTTTTGGTATCAGGAAGCCTGACATTCCCACTGTCAGAAGTGTTCGGCCTGGATGGGTTTAGCTTGCCAACCCCAGTGTGGCTATGGTGAATTGATAAGGCTGGAATCCTTTGCTTCCCAGTCTTTAAAAGAAAATATGGTTGCTTTTTTTTATGGACTCTTACGTTTGGGAGCAAATTTTTCACAAACTGAAAATCCTCCTCCCCTGGTATCTGACTGGCAGATAGACTGACGAGACCCTGAACTTATTATCTTTCTCTCCATTTTAATGTAATCTGTGTACAAAAGAACCAAACGACAGCTGGTTCAAGCAACTGGGTCTTTTCTTACTTGTCATTTCAGCAAATGAATTTTGTAAGAGAGAAGGGTAGGAGGCCAGTCATATCTCAGTGAAGATCAGATGGTCAGCTATGAGCTACTAGCTCTCTCTGTAACATATATTAACACATGTACCAATAAAAATAATGAAATATATAACACATATAGTTACATAAGTCTTTATTTAAAGGGAATAAGTTATAAATAGAATATATAAATATATTATTTTATGTATTACATATAAACTTTTATTACATAACAATTTTCTTCACCTTCAGCCTCTGTACAGCTTCTTGGGAAGGCAAACTAAGTATATTCTAACATTCATACTACTCAGATCTTTGGCTGTATGTAGCATATTTCACTGTAGCAGGTGTATTACACACCTCCTGAAATGCGTTATATTCTTATGAGATATAAATATAGAAACCAAACGCTTAAAGAAGAAACTAGGCTTCAAGACTAACAGTCTACACAAACAACATCCTCATCTACCCTGAGACCAGAAGAACTAGATAGTACATGGCTACCACTATTGACCATTCTAATCAGGGCCATAGTAGAAGAACCCTGTACAACAGAAAAATGTAGAACAGAGCCTCAAGTTCCTAAAACAAAACAAAACAAGACTTACTGGACTGGTTGAGACTGGAGGAGTCCCTGAGACTATTGCCCTGAGATACTTTTCAAACCTTGAACCGAAACTAACCCCTGAACTCGCCTTACAGCTAAATAATAGATTGGCTCACAAAATAATGAATATCACCCATAAGTACTGTCCTCCTTTAAAAAAAATCACCTATATAAGGTCAACAATTACTTTAAAACAAAGATAAGAATGTAAGGTGGGCAGGGAAACTAGATTAATGAAAATGAAACAACCAGAACAGAGATAATGAAAATGTTTCATGCATTGCGAAGAATGTAACCAATGTCACTGAACGATTTGTGTAGAAATTGTTGAATGGCAACCTAAACTATGGTGTTAACCTTCACCAAAAACACAATAAAATATTATTTTCAAAGAGAGAGAAAGATAAATACAAAATGACAAGCTGTCACCAAAGATTTATCCATGGGAATTCTGAAGTGGAAAGCTTTTTCTCTTGGGTCCATTCTCCAGGGGAGAGCTGTCTAAACCTGAGGAACATACCCAGGCAAATTCCATTATATCTAAATATGCAGAGTAAGTCTAGAGAAAATTTCATTTACACCTCCATCCAATGAGGTGACATTACTGATGTTTATTCATTCATTCAACAAAACATTTTGAGGATCTACTAATGCCAGGCATTGGAGGTATACAGCAGTTATAAAAACAGACACAATCCCTGTCCTTGTGGAATGTACATGCTAGTCAGTGAGAGACAGACAATAAGCAAATGTTTATGGTCTGAGTATATATACGCGTGTGTGTATGTGTGTGTGTGTCAGATGGTGATAAGAGCTATGGAGAGAATAAACCTTGCTGCTCAAGGTTGAGGTAAACCTGGCTATTCTGATTTAAAGTTTTCTTGGAAGAAAAAAATTCTCCTGAATGTCCACAGCACTTAACACTATCCAAGGAGTGTATTCATTCATTAATTGATTTAGTCAAACATTTATTGACCGCTATCTAAGCAGGTGAGGAAGACACAGGTGCCATGGATGGAGACGGGCTGCTGATTTATGTAGGATATTGTGGGAGGCCTCTTGGAGATGGTGACATTTGAGCAGAGACCTAAAGGAAGTGAGCAAGTGAACGTATGACTACTGGTGGGAAGAGAGTTCTAGGCAAAGGGAACAACAGCAGGTACACAGATGCGACAAGGGAGAGTGCTCAGTATGTCCTCAAAACAGCAAGAAGGCCATGTGGCTGGAGTGGGAGGAGCTGGGCCAGGGTGGTAAGAGATGGGTCCAGGGAGGGAATAGGGTGCCCAGACTGAGTAGGGCCTTGAAACCATTGGAAGGATTGTGGCTTTTACTCTAAATGAGCTGTGAAGCCCTGGGAGACTTTTTAGTAGAGAATGATAGGATCTGGCTTCCTCATGGACGGAATTAAGAAATCTTAGGGATGAAAAAGGTAAAGGTAGACTAGGATCTTTCTCATCTGTAGGTAACTATCTCGGTCCTGAAGTATGTATGCTCATTATGCCTTGGAGGAGCTTGCTATTTCACCATATACCAGCAGATGAGGGACAGGCTGAGGCCAGCCTTGCTGCCCAAGGTTGGGTAAACCTGGCTGTCTTAGTCATCTAGTGCTGCTATAACAGAAATACCATAAGCAGATGGCTTTAACAAAGAAAAATTTATTCTCTCACAGTCTAGGAGGCTTTCAAGTCCAAATTCAGGGCATCAGCTCCAGGGGAAGGCTTTCCCTCTCTGTCAGTTCTTGGGGAAGGTCCTTGTCATCAATCTTTCCCTGGTCTCAGAGCTTCCCAGCGCAGGAACCTCGGGTGCAAAGGACACACTCTGCTCCCAACACTGCTTTATTGGTGGTATGAGGTCCCCACATCTCTCTGCTGGCTTCTCTCCTTTATATCTCAAGAGATTGGCTTCAGACAATCCAATCCTGTAGATCTCATCAATATAACTGCTGCTAATCCATCTCATTAACATCATAGTGATAGGATTTACAACACATCAGAAAATCACATCAGATGACAAAATGGACAATCACACAATTCTGGGAATCATGGCCCAGCCAAACTGCTACATATTTTTGGAGGACTCAATCAATCCATGACACTGGCCATTCTAATTTAAAGTTGTCTTGGAATAAAAAAACTCTCCTGAATGTCCACAGCACTTAACACAATCCAAGGGGGTATACTCACTCATTAATTGATTCAGTCAAGCATTTATTAACTGCTATCTAAGTGCCAGTTCTCTGTTCTGGGCACCAGGGATGAGGATGAAGACAGAAAACAATGCCCCTACATCATGGAGCTTTCCGTCTAGTGGGGAGAGAACATAAACACACAAAAGTAATGGTGTGCCAAGAAGGAAATAAACAAGATGTTGTGATAGAGACAACTGGGAGAGAAGAGACAACTCTAGACAGGGTATCAGGGAATGTCTTCGGGGCAGTGACCTTTACACTGAGATCTCCAGGTGAGAAGCAGCCAGCCATACAAATAGCTGGTTGTTCAGAGAGGACAGCAAGTGCAAAGGCCCTGGGGTAGGAAAGCTCTCAGACAGTTGGAGGAAGCAGCAGTGGAGCCACGAGGGGAATGAGAGAGAAGTGAGCAAAGGGAAGAATGGTACAAGGCCAGGCTGTGGGGGGAGAAGGTAGGCAGGAACCGGATCACTGAAGGACCTTTCATGTAGGCCATTGTGAAGAGTTTAGGTTTTAATGTAAGAACTCTCTTTGATACCTGCTCCACGGTTTACTAACTGTGACCTTGTCTCTTTGAGCCTCTGTTTTCTTGATCTATGAAATGGGAATAATAATAGTTACTATCTTATAGAGTTGGGGTGAAGATTATATGAGAAAATGCACATATTTAAAGTGCCTGGTAGCTGTTAACCACCCCCTTCTCCTTCTTGAAACTATTTTATTGGCTTTTTTAACACAACTTTTTTTTTTTTTAACCTATTTTTAAAAGTCTTCATGTTCTTTCTTTTTTTTCATAATACACACTTGGTATCCTCCAAGGATTTGTCTCTCTTTGACTCCTTTGCCTCTTCTGGCTGTACCTTCTCAGGGAGAATCTCAGCTACACTCAGCTGTCACCTCTATGAAGATGATGCACCATATTTGTATCTCTGGTCCTTCCCTCCTTCTTGAGCCCGGGACCCCATTTATGTAACTTCTAGACATCCTTAGGTTCCCTAGGTGGTACAAACAGTTTGTGCTCATCTATTAACCTAAAGGTTGGCAGTTTGAACCCACTCAGTGGCACCATGGAAGAAAAGCCTGGCAATCTGCGGCCATAAAAATTATAGCCAAGAAAACCCTATAGAGTAGTTGTGCTCTGTAACACATGGGGTCACTGTCTTAGGGTGGGCTCTGTAGAGAAGCAAAACCAGTAAAGCATATAAATATTTGTAGAGAGAGATTTGTATTAAGGAAAACGCTTATGCCGTTGTAGAGGTTGGAACATCCCAAGTCCATGGTTCAGGCTGGAGGCTTCTCTTGATTCACGTAGCCACAGGGGCTGGGGAACCCAACATTGGCAAGTCAGACAGCAGGGCTGTGGCTCACAGGCTTCAAAGACTGACGAATCCCAAGATTGGCAGTCAAGACGATAAGTAAGCTGCTAGCTCAAGTCCTAAGAACCAGAGGTCAGACGAACAGGAGCCAGCAGCAGGATCCAGAGTGAGCAAAATCCCAGGAGCCTTGCCAGAAAGCCCACCTATATTGGATGCAGGCCACACCACCAAGGAAACTCCCTTTCAGCTGATTGACTACTCACAGCAGATCCCATCGTGGAGGTGATCACATTATATCAAATCTCATCATGGAGGTGATCACATCATTATATGATTGCCAAACGACATCATAACTGCCAAACCACTGAGAATCATGGCCCAGCCAAGCTGACACACAACCTTAACAATCACAGTCCCCGTGAGTCAGAACTGACTCAACAGCAACAGGTTTCTTTTTGTTTTAGACATCTTGAGGATACTCCTCATACCTTCAAACCACACCCACCATCTTCTTTCTGAGACCTGCTTCTCTTCCTGCTTTTCTTCAAATTCTGAAGGCTCAAAACCCTATAATCATCATGGACTCCCACCTCTTTCCTGCCACCTCCATCCAATCTGTTGTCAAGTCCTGTTGCATCTTCCTTTGCAATTTTATTCGTATCAGTCCCCTTGTCTTCATTCCCACTGTTCCTACTTTGGTTGAGGCATTGATCTCTTAACCCAGATATTGCAGATGCTGGTCTCTGAACTCTCACCTTTCCTCCCCTCCAGCCCGGCCACTGGCCCACCACTGGCCCCTGCAGAGTCATCTTTCTTAAGCACAGCTCTGATTATGACTCTGCTCAAATTCAGCAACTCCCCAGCGCCTGTGGATTAAAGTTCCAACTCCAACCTGGCCCAGTGCCCTGTCTAACATGCCCATCTCCTACCTTACCAAGCTTGTTTCCCAGACCTCCCTCTTTATACGCTAGATTCCAGCCATACTCCCCCCTTGCTCTCAGCCTCTTCTCCACCCTGCTTCTGGCCAGCATTCCCGACACTTCCTATGTCCAACCTCCTGAACCTCCATCCTCAGAGATCTTCGACTTGTGGCATTCTAGCCGCTCCACCCTCCACCTCAGCAGCCATTCCCAGGGCCTCACTTAGGAGATGACCACCACCCAGACCCCACAACACCTAAACTCTGAGTTTGCAATGCCCCTCTCTAACCACAACTCTGAGCTTCTGCTTTTCTCACGATGCCATTCTCACTAAACCTGCTGCAAACCCAGATTTTCATCCTCAGCCAACGCCTCCCTCATCTACTCCATCAACCACACACCCACCCCAGCTTCATTTTCTTTCCCATCATGGAGCCTATGTTCTGCCTTTGTAATCACATCAAGTAGCTTCTCAACACCCTCATAGCCTCAACTTCAGGCTGGCCCCACTGTAGGGGACTCTGGAGTCTCTGACTCTCTGTTTTCCCTGGATGGAGGGTTGCCTGTCACTGCTGGAGAAAGTAGCAGAGCCTGACTGGTTGGTGTTGTTACCAAGTAACAATTCCTAGCCACACCTGGAGGGAGCATCTTAGTGCTGCTAGGACAGCCTTTTAATACATTCTAGCCGGTTTGCTTTGTTTCCCAGCCGCATCTTTATTTTCCTCTTTACCTCTTGCTCCCTTTTCCTTTAAGCAACTGTCCTACTTCTCATGAAAATAGACATCGTAAAGCTGTTTCTTCCCCACTTCTCAACCAAACTCTTAAGGAAGATAATCTCTGTACATCTTGCTCCTACGTCTCCACCTCCCACTTATTCCCCAGCCCACTGTCCCACTGTGCTACCAGAACTGCTTTTCCCAGGTCACTAAGGGCCTTTGAGTTGCCAAGCACCATGACTGCCTTTGTTTCCTCATCTACTTTGCCTCTTTCAGGCATTGGACATAGTAGTCACCTTCTGCCCAAGAGAGAGGCCCCTAAGTGTAGGCTGTGATCCATATCCTTGGGAGAGTTTGTGTTATGCTTCTTTGCAGGGAATGTAAACCTAAGTATTGTTGTTGTTGTGTGCCATTGAGTCGATTCCAACTCACAGCGACCCTGTGTGACAGAGTAGAACTGCCCTACAGAGTTTCCTTGGCTGTAATCTTTACAGGAGCCGATTGCCCGGTCTTTTCTCCCACGGAGTTGCTGGGTAGGTTTGAACCACTGACCTTTCAGTTAACAGCCACGTGCTTAACCATTGCACCACCGGGGCTACTTAACCTGAGTATTAGCAGGTCTAAACTCTTCCAGTATTTTCCTATTTTCTTGGAAGGGAGGTTTTCCACCAAGAATGTACCATTCGCCTTTGTTCTGCTGCTGCTGAACTCAGCAACAGGTGTGGGAGACATTGATTTATGATTCCTTCTTGTGCTAGAGGAGTCTCTTGTATTTACTCTGGGGCTTCTGATCATACTGAATGACTTATCAGTCATTCAAGTTAACAACAAATCCCAAGTGAATAAAGCTTTTCAGCTTACAAAGCAACTTTGCATCTAGCATCTCATTTTACTTTCACAATAACTGTGTTGAGATAATAAGGGCTGCAGTTATTATCCCTACTTTAAAGACCAAGAAACTGAGTCTTAATGAGGTTAAGGGACTTGCATGGAATTTCATGGGTAAGTGGCAGAATGCAAGAATCTTCAGACCAGGGGTCCAGTCTTTAGTGCTTAGTGGATTGACATTTGTTGGAAGAATTCACTGCAGACAGTGACTCTCGGAAATATGTCAAATCTATTGTCTCCAACCACACCATTTCTTGAACACTTAGTGTTAGGTGTTAGGGATACAGAAAGGGTTCAAACTTTATTTTTACCTTTATTCAAAAGAAATCCTGTATGATATACTTTAAATGAATAGCAGTGTTATTTCATATTAATGAATTTGATATTTTAGAATTTCACATTGAGTGCTTATTTGAAGTTCTCAGTTAACTTCCAGGTACCATGAAGCTGTTTTGTTGGATTTAATAGTTGGAAATTTTGGGCTAAGGATAACATTTACAGCTTTATCATTTATCATAACGTTTATCAGCTTCAGCATCAAATTTATGTTGTTTTGTTTGCACAGATTCAAAATTCACACATCCAAGTAGGTAGTTTCAAGTGAAATAGTTTTTAACAACTTGCGTTGCAGGCTCTGTGATTACTATAATCCATAAACGTGAAAAGGTAGTAAGCAGTCATGTCTAACTTGCTTTAAGATTCAACTTTGAAGCCAAAATTTTCTGATGTGTAAAATGAAGGTAATATTACCCACTTCAAAGAGTTGTTGTAAGTATGAACTGAGTTAGCTAAGCAAGGGGCCTGTAACATTGTCAGCATTCCGTAAACGGTAACTGTTATTATTCTGCCCTTCAGCTTTAAGGAAAGGGTTGACAACTGTCCCATGTGCTGGGGATTCATCAGCTGCGCTCTAGAATAGGAATTTTTAACCTCAGGGGGATCTGTGAACTTGAATGGGGGGAAATCTTTATTTTCTCCAACTTCTAACTGAAATTTAGTACTTCCTCCAATTATGAATATAATTGACAGTATAGGTGCCTATGACTTTGTCGTCAATAGAAACTACAGATATTTTCATTTATCCTTGTAGTTATTGCAGATGTCTCAATACATGGTTTACGCTTACTACTATTTGGAAATTATCGAAGTTATTAGGCCTGCAACAGGATCTTGTTATCTGATTTTGTTTTATGCATTTAAAAACATTTTTCTGAGATGGCGTCCATAGGCTTCCCCAGGTTGCCAGAGTAACCCATGACATCAAATTGGTTAAGACCCCCTGGTCTAATGTAACAGCTGGGGCCTGGGGTCCAGAGCTGGGTGGGGCCTCACTGTGTGAGGCAGCAGGGTGTGCTGGGAAGAGCCTGGGATGGGCCTGGAGTCTAATCTCGGCTCCTCCACTTACTAGCCTTGCCACCCCGGGCCAGTGACTTTACCACCTTGAGCCCCAAGTTCCTCATCTGTAAAACAGCAATGTTAGAATGTCTTACCGATTTTTACCCACACAAAGAATCCTTCCTAGTGTATAGGAAGTTCCTAAAACAATCAAGTCTTCTCTTCCTTCCTCCTGACTCTAGTCTGTTTCCTCTTATATAAAAGAAGAGTTCTAGTAGATGGTCTCTCTGAGGTCTCTCTTAAGTGGTTGTGATTCTGTGTCTTTCGTTTAATTAAGACCAAGCCAAACCAGCCCCTCGTTGTACGAGGCAGAGCTGGCATCTTGCTGCCTCCGCAGAGCTGTCGTCTTCCTTTCCTGGAGCAGCAGTGAGAGTTGGAGGCTCTCAGACCTCTCCTGACTCTTCCCCTGTCCACCTTGGCGCTCCCTGGCCCACCTCCAGTCTACACTCATGGATCGGGAATGCAAAGCTGATCTCTCCTCCCTGGAGTACCTGTGAGGGCCTGTGGTCTAACACACTCTAAGAACAGTCACTAAACTTAGTGCCTGGACCAGCTGATAGGAGACCTGGGAAATGCATTAATCATTGTGCTTGGTGGCTCTGCAGACCCATGTCCACTCTGACTGCTTCTGCATCTGTTGTTTCAAGCCAGCTGGCTCTTAAATGGAAACATATAGCCTATTGTTGCCTCAGTGAAGAAGTGCTAAAATGATGGAATGTGTTATTTGTACAGGAAATTGGGAACTGAGTAAAGGGGGAGAATGGCTCCATGCCATCATGAAGCCATATCCTGGTTATTTTTTGTTTTTGTTAATTAAGCACTGAATCAAAAAAGGCTTTGTGGTGACTGGGCACAGGATGACATGTATTATGGTTTGGTTTTTTGGTTATTTAACTATCCTGGGCCTGGGAACCATGTTCTATTTCAAGTCAACGTTCAAAGTAGTGAAGATGTACGTTGTGTCTGCTGACCACCGCACTATCCGTTGAAGTGATTGCTAGAGTCTGGTCTGATGGGCACCCCTTTGGGATCAGCAGGGGAGGACCATCCATCCATACTCTGCATGTCCCCCTCCTGTCCCAGCCAGACACAGACTCTGCTCCACTCAACACAGCTCTGTCTAGGCTCCTCACGGGCCTGCGAGAGAAGTGAAGCTGGTGGAGCATCTGCTTCTGAGACTGAGCTGAGCCAATGTGCGTTGATGATATGTCCTGTGTCTTAAATATCATTGCTAGGATGAGGGCTGGCGACTGTTGAAGAGATTGGTTGAAGGAACCATTAGCTCAGCCTCTTTGTACTTGGAATCTTCAGTTATCTGGGCCTTCTAAATCTGTCTACCTTAGGAGTTTGCGGAACAGGAGGGGAGGAGGCAAGGCTTCATGTGGCCTAGAAAGTTATACAAAAGCTGATGGCCAAAAGAAGGGCTTCTCAGTCCTTCCCCTAAGCTTCTTTCTGTTTAAGTGCTTGTTAAGTGCTTAGAATAATGTCTACCTGTAATTAATTCAACAAATATATATATATTGAGGCTTATTATTACAGTGTTCTAGATGCTGGAGATAAAGCAGTGAGCACTCAATGAATGAAATGCTAAAATGAAAACCATTGCTGTTATTTAGTGTTGGAGGGAAGAGTGAAGAAACCAGTCCACTGGTTTTCTTATTCTATTTATTCCGCACTTTCCCCATTCCTAGAGTGCTCTCTCATAAGAAGAAGACTTTCTTTGCTTGCACTCTTTTCCTCTTAGTTCAAGCTACTCATGCTTCCTTCCAGTCCAGATGGCAGAGTCAAGCATCTCCTAGCCATCACCTGCTGTATTAGCTGGGCTGGACTCTGAACCTCCCAGCAACTCTCTGATGTGTGTAGGTGTTACTGTTACCACTTAAGAGATGAGCAAACTGAGGCTGGAGGAGACCATGTGGCTGAGGTGGAGTCGTCTAGTTCTTGGTGCTCTTTTCACTGCCCTATACTGCTCAGCTGTCCTGGGGAGGCAGGGAAGATGCCCGAGAATGCAAAAAGGAGAAGTTCTAGGGCCTCTGGAGACCTGGAGGGAACCGAGGTCACACACCTACTCACTGGCATGCTTCCTGTACATTGTTTCAAATTGAACCCCAGCCTGCCATGCTGTTTTCAAAATAATGCCAAAGATTTTGCAATTCTCCACCTCCCAGGCAAATGGTAGGTGTTCAACAAAGGAGTCCCAGAACGAGATGCTCTAAATGGGCCCCAGCTCCTAGCGATGATGGGCTTTTCCTTTCCTCCCCATCAGGCAGGGAGATGGAAGCCATCTAGCTGCACAGGGAGGCCCTCCCTTATGGGATTAACTGGGGCCTGCACTTTTGCCGGGAACTGGTGGGAAGTGGCTGAGACTGCTTCAGTGCTTAAGAAGTGGGTTTTGAAAAACAAACAAGACCTTGCCTACGCAGGGATAAAGCAGAGGTTAGACATGGCTTTTGGGAACCTTTTTTGTTTTTTTTTACTTAGTTGAATAATAGACTACAAAGAACTCTGTAAGTTGGTCGTAGCCCCTTTGAAAGCAGGTCCATAAGCTTGTTTGGAGGACAGTGTGTTCTCTATATTGAGAATAAATTTAGTAATAACAACTGTCATTTGTAAAAGTGCTTTACAATTTACAAAGCCCTTTCCATGTGCACTGTGTGTGTGTATGAATTATATTTAACCATCCTCTTGAAGGTTATTATATATTGGAGTCCCTGGGTGATGCAAATGGTTAAGTGCTTGGCTGCTAACCAAAAGGTTGGAGGTTCAAGCCCACCCAGAGGCACATCAGAAGAAAGGCTTGGCAATCTACTTCTGAAAAATCAGCCATGAAAACCCTATGGAGCACAGTTCTACCCTGACATACAAGGGGTCACTGTGGGTCAGAGCCAACTCAGCAGCAACTGGTACTGGTGATATATATCTGTCTATCTCAAGACACACAGACTCTTCATTCTGCCTGTTGTGTAGTGGAAAGAACACAGGTTCCACACAGTCTCCAGGCCCCAGTTTCCCTATCTTCAAAATGAGGATGATAGCTCCTATGCCAGGAGATGGTACAAGGGAATGTGCCTCTCACTGGCTCGAGCGCCTACTGCAGTGTGGGGACCGGGGGCCCACTTGACTCTGAGAGTGTTGGGAGGTTCAGGGTGCTCAGCACAGGTGTTGGAAACTCCAGACATCAGCTTTGGGAAGGGTCCCTGTGAGCCGTCGCCTCGGAGGTACGGAGTTGCCTCTTCCTGCCTCTGGGCAGGGGAGGCTCAGGTCCTAAGCATCCTGGACAGCCAGGCTGTGTGTCCCAGACCACCATCCTACACCTGGCTCTCAGGTGAGCTGACAGGTCCCTGGGCCACCATGCTAGTGCTCAGCAGGCAGAGCCTCAGAATGGTGAGCAGTGCTCTCCTCGCTGAGCAGGCCTCTGAGAGAGTAGTGACCACTTACGCAGAGCCCAGACTCCAGGGACAGCGATGTGGACTGGCGCTTTCCCTGCTTGCTGTCAAGGCTCCAGCGAGGTCCTGTTCCACCTGTCTCCATCTGCTCTGGGCCAGCCCTCTTTCCCCCTGTGGGAATCCACCTTTCCCCCATTTCCCTTTTGTTTGTGTTCGGAGCTCAGCTCTCCCTGCCCCCATTTCCCTTCCCTTTATCTTTTTCTTTCCTTCCTTGAATCCACGGGGCAGATTTTTTTAATTACAAAGGGTTTTATGTTTTTTGTTCCTTGTATAAAACACCAATAGCTAAATGATATATTCAAGGAGAGAACTGTGCTCTAAGATGGTTTTGTTTTTGAATTATGTGCTTCGGTTAATTTTTTTTTTCTTTAGCTAAACAGTGAAGTATCTTGGCCCAGCACTTTCTAGCTGTGTGGTCCTATGTCTCCATCTCTACAATGGGGAGAGTGATACTTCCCTCTCAGAGGCAGCCGTGGCCCAATGAATGAATAAATGAAGTCCAGACAGTGGCAAGCCCCCAGCCTCCTATATGAATTACCCCAAGGATGTGCTGATCCTTGCTGAGTGGCCTTGATTTTTCTGGATCTGACTCGAGATTGATTCAGACGCTGTGGTTTTGAGGGCTTTGTTTCAGTGGTTACTCGGGCTGGAATCAGCCCTGCGTCAGCAGCTGCTGGTAGAGGCAACACTGGGTGTTTTCAAAGAGTGGATGAGTTGTCGGTCTCTGTCTTACTCCTCAGCCCTCTTGATGGAGTCTGACAGCCACCTTCCTGAGAGCCCTTGGGGATGCCCCACTGTCTGCAGGGCACACTCAGTCTGCTGGGTGGGCTTCCCAGGGCTGCCCCTCCCTGGCTTCTCCTCCACCTCTCCTTTCTGGATACCCTTGTTCACTCTCTACCTCCTCTACCCCATTCCATAGGGTGGGGGGTGGGTTTTTGGTGGGGAGGGGTAGTTCTCAGAGGGGAAATACTTGAACTGCCAGGGTTCCCTGAGTTGCCTGCTAAATATCCTGCAATATGCAGGACAGCCCCTCCCCAGCAAAGAACAATCAGAACCAAAATGTCAATAGTTCTGAGGCTGAGAAGCCCGCTTCTACTGGACGGCACCACTCTTCCCTCACTTTGGGTGTTCTAATTCTCTCTTACTGGCAATGCCTTCGAAATTGGAGGTCCTGGCACTTGGTAGAAAGAGCATAGTGGCCAAAATCAGATGCCTGTGACCATGGGCAGGTTATTGAACATTTCAGAGCCTCTATTCCCTCATCTGTAAAATGGGCATAATAATACTTAGTTTATAGGTTTCTAGTTAGGATTAAATGAGATCAGACATGTAGCATACCTGATACATAGTGCCTATTCCGTTAAATATAAATTGCTATTATTATTAAAAATCTGTATCTCTCTCTGTTGGCTCTCTGGATCAACTATTGGAATTCCTAAATGCTTCCTGGCTTTTCTGTGAGTACCTGACACTTAGCAAATTGAAAACTAATGTCATAATCTTACTCTTCCTCTCCCCTCCCTAAATTTATTCTTCTTTCTGACTTTCAGTCTTAATTAATAGTGACACCATCCTCCCACTCTGAAAATTCGAGTCAGTTTCACACCCTTCTTCTCCCTCCCCTAAATTAATACTTTCTTAACCTTAATAGGTTAAGTACCTCTCATCCAACCCCTTCCTTCCTTTCCTACCCTCCCTTCTTTTTAACGAGCCCTGGAGAGGCTTTCTTCCCAGTCCCTGCCTCTGCTTTTTCCTGATCATTCAGTGTGTAAGGTTGGTGAGCTCCATCTTGCTCAAGAACCTTCAGTACCTTTCTATGTTAAAGCGTGAGTACCTTGTGGGCAGGAAATATGACATGTCTATCTCTATTTCCCTAGCACACAACATGATGCCTGGAAAAGGTGTTTATTGAGTGCTTATAAAATGAATAAATGAATGAATGAATAAAAAAGTGATAACTCTCCTTTTCCTCTTGGCTTATGGGTATGACCAGGTACTACAGGGAGTTGGGACGATGGTTTACAAATGCCTACTCCAGTCTTCAGCATACATGTGTGTGTGCACACACACGTACATACACACATAGGCTCTTACCATGGGTCCTGAGACTTCTGGTAAGTCCCCACATCAAGAGCGGGGGCCCTCGATTCCCTCTCCTTTTCAGAGCCCATACTAAGCTTTGTCCCCTCCCAACTTCTGTGAGCATGACTTGGGCTCACATTTGTGACAGAAGGGAAGAAACTAATATAGAACAAGCATACCTGACTTCAGTGACTTTCTGCAAGAAACCTAGCATCTTTTGGGTCCAAGGAACTAGAAGTGCCCATCATAAAGCTTTCAAGAAGGGAAAACTCCTAGTTTGTAAGACCTGCATCTTGAAAGAATATGAAGCTTAAAGATCACCTCAGTGCAAGTGAAGGTATCACTTCCTTAGTGGCTTGACATCTAAGATATGGGCTAAAGGTCTCACTCTCTGCCAGGCTTCTGCTGCTGGTTTTCTTGGGGAATGGTTGGTGGATTCTTGACATTTAAGTCTTTCATCCCCCTCATTGCATTATTCTTGAGCAGAGAACAAAATTTCTGGAAGACCTCTTCTGCTGCAATATCCATAAAGTACACATACCAAGGTTCCCAAAACAGAAATGTATAAATCAGGCTAGGCTAGACTTTGCTATGGTAACAAATAAACCCCAACATTCCAGTGGCTAAATCCTATAAAGATTTACTTCTTACATAAAATCTGATGTGGATAAGGTAGCCCTGTTGTAGCTCATAATCACACCTTCTGGAGCATGTGACCTCCACAGTTGCCGGAGCAGGAGAGAGGGATGGAAGAGGCACACTGCTCTTGCCTGTCTCCATCTAGCAGTCACACACGTGATTCCCCCTCACAGTCTGCCAGCCAAACCAAGGACACAGGTGCATGCCTCCTAACTGCAAAGGAGGCTAGGGAATGTAGGGGGACAGATGAGTATTTGGTGACCAGTAGCTATCCCTGTTTCAGATCCTAAGGTCTTCCGCCTGTAAGATATCTATAGAATTGTATTAAATTGCTTTCTTGAAGGAAGTAGCATCTTTCCCTCTTCCACTCATCAGTGAGCCAGCCCTGGGGATGCAGTGGGAGAATTTAATGTCTTTTTTTCTACCTCTTTCTAGGAGGCTCCTAGCAGATTTGTGATGGAGAGTCATGGGTAACATGCATTGTCTCTCTGTTTACCCATCCCTCTCCAATCCATTCATTCCGTAAATGTTCTTTTCCAAGTACTAGGGTATAGTACTGGCCCTGGAAAAACTTTCAGTCAGGTGGGAAGACCAAATCTCCTCAACAAATATTTGTGGTTCAGTGTGAAAAGTTTTCTACCAGTTGTATCCACTAAGTGTGGTGGAAACCTAATTTTGCTTAGGGAAGTCTAGGAAGGAATCACACAGTGTCAGAATATTATATACACAGAATGAATACATACATATATATATATGTATATATATATATACAATGCAGAATTGTGTATTTGCTCAGGTTTACATCCTCGTTGTGACTTTGAAAAAGTACACTTCACCTGAGTCTCAGTTTCTTTATTTTTTAAATTGCAAATGCAGTACATGCTCGTTGCTTAAAATCCTAATAATATAGAAATGTAGTAAGAGTGAAAGTCCCCTCTAATTTCCCTCTCCAGAAGTAACTACTATTAACTATTCTGCATATGTATGCTTCCAATTTTTTTTCCCATGGAAGCACAAATACCACACACACACACACAGAGTGAGGTTTTGGTTGTTTTTAACAAAAATGAGCTAATAGTGTACATAATGTTATATAACCTTCCAGCCCTGCCCCACTTAGCCATAAACTCTGGCCGTCCTTTCATGTCGGTACATAGAGATATACCTCATTGCTTTTAATAGCTGCTTAATACACTGTAGTATGAATATGCCATAATTTATTTATCAAGTCCCCAATTATTTTTCTGCAAGAAATCCAAAAAAAGTTTTAAAGTAGTACAGAGAATTCTCATATACCCTTCACCCAGCTTCCCCCAATTTTAACATCTTACATAAGCATAAAACAGTTATCAAAGCTAAGAAATTAGTCTTGAAGCAATAACATTAACTAAAACATAGAATTTATTTGGATTTCACCCATTTTTCCACTAGTGTCCTGTTTCTGTTCTAGGGTACAATTCAGATACCGTGTTGCATTTAGTCACATGTCTCCTTAGCCACCTCTAATCTGTGTCAGTTCCTCAGTATTTCCTTGTCTTTCATGACCCTAACATTTCTGGAAGGTATTGGTTGTTATTTCTTAGAATGTCTCCATTGGGTTTGTCTGCTGTTTTCTCGTGATTAAACTGAGGTTATGAATTTAAGGAAAGGGCACTGCGCAGGTGATGTGCCCTTTTCAGTGCATCATATCAAGGGGTACATGAAGCTGATTTGTTAATGTTAACCTTGATCACTTGGTTAAGGTGGTACCTGCCAGGATTCCCCACTGTAAAGTTACTAGCTTCCCCTTTGTAATTACTGAACATTTTGGGGAGTCACTTTAAGACAATGCAAATATTTTGTTTCTCCTTCAGTTTTCCCTCACTGATTTTAGCATCCATTCATGAATCTTGTTTTTGGCAATTATTATTGTGATATTCTAATGGTAATTTCTCATTTCCCTCATTCTTTCTGCATTTATTTATGTGTAGTCTTATGTGACAGAGTTGTACCTTGTCGATTCACTCATTCATTCACTTATCCAGTATTTATATCCGTATGGGCTCATGGATATTTATTTTACTGTATGGGTTATAATGCAATACTATGGTTATTTATTTTGTTGCTCAAGTTGTTCCAATTCTGGCCGTCAGGAGTTGTTTCAGGTTGGGTTCTATGGTCTTTTGATATGCCCCCGTTTTTTTGAGCCACTTCCCTTACTTTCTGGCACCATTAAATGCTACAGGCTCTTGTTGTATTTTTCTAGTTTCTTTTATTGGAGTATGATATTTAGAAACCAAGATCTAGGTGCTGAGTATGCTCACTGCTACTATGGGCTAGGATATAGATATATGTGTACTAAACCATGCGTACACACACATCTGTATGTCGTTCTGTGTCTATCTGTGTATATAGTTGGAAAAAAAAAAAAAAGAGTCCATATTGATGCCTCTGACTCTAGCCCAGCACCATAAGGACCCATTCTAGCCTCTTCTCTTTCCTTATTTGTAGCTTCTTTCTCTGATGGTGAGGAACCTGGCTCTCTTGAAGTACTCTATAGTTTCTTTTCCTGTTGTTGTTGTTGATTGCCATCGAGTTGATTCCAAATCATAGCAACCCTATAGGACAGAGTAGAACTGCCCTGTAGGGTTTCCTCAGCTGTAGTCTTTACGGGAGCAGACTGCCACGTCTTTTCTCCCAAGGAGCAGCTGGTGGGTTCCAACTGCCAACCTTTCAGTTAGCAGCTGAGCGATTAATCATTGCACCACTAGGGTTCCTTTTATTTTCCTATTAGTACCAAAAAAAAAAAAAAAAAGCTGCTGCCAGCTGATTCCAACTCCAGACAACTCCACGTGTGTCAGAGTAGAACTGCTCCATAGGGTTTTCATGATTGTGATCTTTTGCAAGCTGATTGCCAGGTCTTTCTTCTGAGACACCTCAGGATGGACTCGATCCGTCAACCTTTTGGGTAACAGCTGAGCGTGTTAACTATTTGCACCACCCAGGGACTCCCTGTGCAGGAGGCTGGCTGCTAATTTATCTTCCTATCTGCAAGCACTTGGTTCCTTACTTCTTTCTCTTCTTTGCTTGGCTTCTCTGCCTCTCGTGTTAGCACTTCAGCAAAGCTTAAGCCATGTCCTCACCTACCTTATTTCACACCCTCCATCACCTCCCCAGCTTGTTTGCTTCTTCCTGGAGAACCAGCCTATCACTTGCCCTCCAGGATTACAGCTATGATAATGATAGACCTGTAACCTTCCCGTAGCCCATATGTGGACTTCCTCAGCCAGCCTGAGGGTGATGCTAAAGAATTCCCCAGACACTCCCAACTGGCTGTGAGGAGAGGATTCCCAGAAATGTGCCCTTAAAGATACTCTGATAAGGAAAAGATAACAATTGTAGGCAGCTATCATGCGGTAATCATGGGCGGGCAGGATGGTGTAGGATTGGAGTCTAGACACCGATCTGTTTACAGTTTTGAAAACATTTTAATTACAAACCACTTTACAGTGTAAGATGAACTGCTTGGACTTTATCAAGAGCCTCTAAGTAAGTTTGCTCACTTCTTTTGTGGCAGCTACAAGTTGAATCAAACTATATTCCACTGGTAAGCATGAGTTCTCTGGCCTGGAAGGCATGTGTGTGAGATGCTCAAGGGAACTCACCTTTCCACTGTTAAACCCATAAGGTCTTAAAGCTCCTTTGTTGGGAATTTTTCTACTTCTAAGTATGCTGTGATGTATCTTCTGGAGCCGGTGATCCGTGTCAGGACTTGAGACTTCCCTACATAGTCATCTTCTGTGACATAATCCCAGGCCAAATTAAGCAAGAGTGGTGGCTAAGAGCTTGGGCTCCAGAGCTGGACAGACCTGGGTGTGAAACTTAGCTTTGCCTCTTACTGGATAAGTGACTTTGAGCAGTGGGACCTTAATTTCAGTGTCCTCATCTGAAACACAGAGATAAAATAGCTCCTACCACATAAATTGGCGACATTGGTATTTCAGTGGTAGAATTCGTGCTTTCCATGCCAGAGAACCACGGTCAGTTCCTGGCCAGTGCATGTCATGTGTGGCCACCACCTCTCTGTTAGAGGGGACTTGCATGTTGCTATAATGCTGAACAGGTTTCAGTGGAACTTCCAGACTAAAACAGACTAGGAAGAAAGGTCTGGCAATCTACATCTGAAAATCAGCCAATGAAAACTCTATGGATCACTATGGTCAGATCTGCAGCGATCATGGGGATGGTGCAGGACTGGGTCTTAAAGCATTTTGTTCCATTGTGCACGGAGCTGCCATGAGTCAGAATGTGACTCGATGGCAGCTAACAGCAACAACATCTCATAAATTAGTTTCTTCTTTGTGTAATAAGATGATATGTACAGAACCCTAAAACAGTGCACAGCGCAAAGTAAGCACTTAGGCAATATTGGTTATTAGATTTCAATTAGTCTCTTGTACATTCTGATTTGGAGTAAAGGCATGATTTGATTTCATTCATTTGTCAAATATTTACTGGACACCTACTATGGGACAGGGACTATTCTGGCCTCTGGGGATATAGCCATGAATAAGACATGCAAGGCCCCTGCTTTGGTAAAGCTTACATTCTAGAGGAAGAGGCATAGAGTAAACAAGTTAACAAATAAAAAAGAGAATTGGTGTAGTGATAAGCACTGTGCAGAAAATAAACAGGGAAGTATAATAGAGGAGTGGAGTGAGGTCAGGAAGGTGGCATTGGGGAATGTGATGTTTGAGCTGAGACCTGAACGGTGACAAGAAAGCTCCACTCAAACACCTGGAGGAAGGGCATTTCAGGCAGCAGGAACAGCAAGTGATATCCATTAGAGGTACTGAGGTATTGAAAATGGTCTCCAGGCTCCCATAAATACCTTCTCGGACCCTTAAGGACAGAGAGGGAAGCATTTGACAAGATGATCTAAGGCAGGTTTGCAGAAAATCTAACGTATTTGCTAACTGGCCCCTTACAGAAAAAGTTTGCCTACCCCTGACCTCAGGTCTTTTTCTACTTGGACAGTCCACATTCCTGTGAGCTCAGGGTGGACGGGGCAACTTGCTGGTATAGAGAAATCTGCCCAGGAGCTTCCTCTTTGGCCCTGGACACTCAGGCTCCAGTGGGGGCTTGTTCACCATTCTGAACATTACATCACTTGTGTCCCAAGGAATGCAAACTGTTCCAGCATTTTAATTGCTGAGATCACAGCATCTATGTCTTCAGAATGAACTAGATCTTGAGCTCTTAGAAGTCGAAATGCTGATATCAGTTACAGGACTCCTTTTCAGGATGAAGCAGGAGACAGAGAGAGGAGATGAGCTGTTGATCATTGCCGCCGTTTATTGAATGCTTACTGTGCACTATACTCAGCTCATTTATGAACAATTATGTAGTCTGTTGGCTCCATCACCATAACAACTCTAGTTGGTAGGAACTGCTGTTATTCCTCTTTTATAGTTGAGGAAACCAAGATTAGGTAACTTGGGTGTAATGAGCTGCTGTACTCATAGTCACACAGCTGGTAAATGGTCTGTCTTCTTTAGAACCCGAGTTCTTCATTTCGTAGCCATACATTCTGTGTTCCCTGGTGGTGTTCAGTCAAGGACTGGTGAGTTTTAGCCTATCTGCATGCCTGAATTAAATCATGCTTAGATCTTTACGCCATATTCATTCAGTGCCAGCCTCAAAGACTAACCCAAACCCATTGCTGTTGAGTGTATTCCGACTCATAGCAACCCTATAGGACAGAGTAGAACTGCCCTTTAGGGTTTCCAAGGAGTGGCTAGAGGATTTGAACTGGACCTTTTGGTTAGCAGCTGAGCTCTTAACCACTGTGCCACCAGGGCGCCCCTCTAGGACTAGAGACCCTATAACAAAAGATAAAAATTAAGGAGGTCAGCATATTCTTACTGAATACCAGCAGCATATTGTTATAGCATATTCCTACCTGCCACCTCCTTCATGGGAAATATTCCAGGGCTTTTGGCATGACAGTTAGCTGTGGATGTGACAGCTGGGCCAGATATAGCTATAGAATGGCAGGGATGGCCTTGCACTCCCTGGGCCCTCAGCCCAGCTCTGGGCAGCTGCAGGAACAGCTGCTGAGCTCAGGTAATAATTGTTCCTTTGTTGACCTCAGAGCAATAGGAGTCAGTGAACATTGAAGAAGTGCCAGGATTTTCTTGTCCAGATCCATTACTAGGCTCTGTGGTACCATTTTTGTAGAGGCCAGCCTGACCAAGCCTCTTTTCCTCTGATAAGATCAGTCTTGTCTGTGCCATCAGTGACATGGGATGAGGTGGTGCTACTGGAGGAGTCACAGTACCTATGAGGGAAGAGAGAGGAGACAAGAGGGCTCAGGAAGGGGTAGTGGCCCTAACACTTTGGAGAAAGGTGACAGAGTGGACAGTGTAGAAGAAAGAAATGTTGGAGTCACAAGTACCTGGTAGTGACTCCTAGCTCTCCCCTTTATTAGCTATGTAATCTTAGACAAGTGTAACATGGGGAACAATATTCTGTTGTGATCCATAGCCTTCAGTATGAATCACACCTGAACATGAAGAAAACAAAAATCCTCACAACTGGACCAATAAACATCAGGATAAATGGAGAAGAAATTGAAGTTATCAATGTTGTCATCCTACGTGGATCAGCAATCAACCTCCACGGAAGCAGCAATCAAGAAATCAGACGACTTATTGCATTGGGTAAATCTGCAGCAAAAGAACTTTTTGTTGGTGAGAATATCCACAGCAGAACATACACCAATCAACAATCACTACATGTATAATTTAATGAAAAGATCTCTTTAAAGTTTTAAGAAGCAAAGATGTCACTTTGATGACTAAGGTGTGTTTGACACAAGCCATGGTCTTTTCAACTGCCTACCAAAGTTCAAAAATGAAAAAGAAAGACAAGAAGAATGGTTGCATTCAAACTGTGGTGTTGACAAAAAATGTTGCAAATACCATGGATTGCCAAAAGAACAAACAAATGAATCTTAGAAGAAATACAACCAAATGTTCCTTAGCAGTGAGGATGCTGAGACTTGGACTTGCATGCTTTGGACACATCATCAGGAAAGACCAATCACCGGAAAAGGCATCATGTTTGGTAAAGTAGAGGGCCAATGGAAAGTGGGGAAATACTAAATGGGATAGACTGACAGAGTAACTGCAGCAGTTGACTTCAACAATGATCATGAAGATGGGGGAGGAGCGGGCAGTGTTTCATTCTGCTATACATAAAGTATCCATGAGTTGGAGCTGACTTATTGGCAACAAAAGCAAAAACAATATGGTAGACATGAGTTTGTGCTTTGGAGCTAGACTACCTGGGTTTGAATACTAGTTCCTCCATTTATTAACTGTGTGACATGACCTTGGGCATGTTACCTAACCATTTTGTCCTTTGGTTTCCTAACCTTGGATTGTGAGGTTTGAATGAGTTAATACATGTGAAGCACTTAGAACAGTGCTTGACAAAGAGTTAGACGTCAATGAATGTATGCTGTATGAGATCATCTCACCTTTGAATCTAAGTTTCTCAACTATAAAATGGGAAAAGCAATGCCACTTGCACAATGGTTGCTGTAAGGATTAAATGAATTAATGTATTTAAGGTGTCTGGTGCAGGTCTGGCATATGTAAGATGCTCAGTAGATGCTCCTCTTCACATCAGGTGGCCCTGATCATGGCACCTATTTAGTGAAAATGTCTGTCATTGGGCAGATTGAGCAACTGCTGGTTGCAGCCCTGGCTGGGGTTCTTTGGGCTGGGAAAGTGTAGGTTGGTGGATGCTCAGGCTGTGTTCTGCCTTTCACATTGAGTTCAGTTGCCCATGATGTTAGCCCCTTCCAGAAGTCTTGGCTGGGGAAGGGTCCTGTCACTACTGTAGTTTTTCTACTGGAAACTGCCAGTACCTGCGGATCTCACAGATACCACCCCAGATTTTAATAACTCCACTCCTTGTCTAGTAGCTGCTTACTGATAACAGTACACATTAAGATGCCATCTCTAGTACCCACAGGACAAGAATCCACAGGATCAGTTGGAAGAAAGACCATTTATGGGGAGAAAACTGATGTTATAAGAAACAAAATATATTGTAATTTGTCATATTAAATGTTACACTTAAGATATGTGCATTTCATTGTATGTGCATTTTACAAAAAAAAAAAAAAACTTGAACATATATTATTGAATTCTAGCTAATGATATCCATCCCGAAGTATTTGGGAGGAAATGTACTGGTTCTTCTGCAACTTAATTGAAATGCAACAAAAAAATAAGACGAATCGATGGATGGATAGAGTGATGGATGGGATGGAGGGATATATGATAAAGTAAGGAGAGTAAAATGCTAATTATAGTATCTAGGTGGTGGATATATGGGTGTTCACTATAAAATTCTTGCAACTTTTTGGTATATTTTAAAATTTTTATAATGTATTGCAAAAATTATTACATGAGAAGATGTACCAGTTGCTGTCTAGTTGACTCTAACTCATGGCAAATCCGTGTGTATCAGAGTAGAACTGTGCTCCATAGAGTTTTCAATAGCTGATTTTTCAGCAGTAGATCTCTAGGCCTTTCTTCCAAGGTGCCTCTGGGTGGATTCAAATTTCCAACCTTTCGGTTAGCAGCCGAGCACGTTAACCATTTGCACCACCAAGGGACTCCTTATATGTCAAGCGAATTGTAAATTAAAACAATAATGAGATGCCACTAAACACCTGTTAGGAATGGCTAAAATCCAATACATTGATAACACCAAATGCTGGTGAGGATGTGGAGCAACAGGAATTTTTTATTCATTGCTGATGGGAATGCAAAATGGTAAGCCACTTTTGAAGACAGTTTGACAGTTTCTCATAAAGCTAAACATTGGCTTACCATTAAAAAAAAAAAAAAAAAAAACCATTGCCGTCGAGTCCGACTCACAGTGACCCTATAGGACAGAGTAGAACTGCCCCATAGGGTTTCCAGGGAGCGGCTGGTGGATTCGAACTGTCGACCTTTTGGTTAGCAGCCAACCTCTTAACCACTGCAACACCAGGGCTCCTCGGTAGTTATCCAAATAAGTTGAAAACTTGTGTCTGTACAAAAGTCTACACATGAATGTTTATAGAAGCTTTATTCGTAACTGTCAAAAATTGGAAGCAACCAAGATGTTCTTCAATGGTGAATGGATAAACAAACTGTAGTATACCCATACAATGGAATATTATTCAGCAATAAAAATAAATGAGCTATCAAACCATAAAAAGACGTGGAGGAATCTTAAAAGCATATTTCTAAGTGAAAGAAGCTAATCTGTATGCTTCTGACTATATGATATTCTGGAAAAGGTAAAACCATAGAGACAGTGAAAAGATCAGTGGTTGCCAGGGTTTCAGGGTGGGGATGAATAGGTAGAGCACAGAGGATTTTTAGGGCAGTAAAACTATTCTGTATGATACTGTAATGGTGGATACATAACATTATGCATTTGTCAAGACCCATAGAACTGTATAACACAAAAGAGTAAACTCTAAGGTAATCTATAGACTTTAGTTAATAATGACATATCAATATTGGTTCATCAGTTGTAACATATGTACTACACCAATGCAACATGTTAACAGTAAGAAAAATGTGGGTGGGAGGGGGATATCTATGGGAACTCTGTACTTTCTGTTCAATTTTTCTGCAAGTGTAAAACTCTAAAAAAAGTCTGTTAATTAAAAAAAAAAGTATTGTAAATCTACTAGCTTAAAAACAGGAAAAAAAAGTCCACAATGCAAAAATATACTAGTAGATTCTGGAAATTCTTACCCATCTTTAAAATTCTGTTTGGAAAACTGGACATTAATATTAAAAAAATAAAATCAGGCCTGTATATTTTCTGCAATAAATTCCTTCTTTAATATTAGAAAATAGCAGTATTTGTATTTTTTTTTAGGGGAAGAATGTTTCAGGCAGAAGGAAAATCAAGTGGAAAGGCCCCATGAGTGCTTAGTGAGACCATTGCCACAGGAGTGAGGAGAGAGATTGGAGAGTGGTAGGAGCTGAAGACGAAAGAAACTGAAGAACAAGGTCCTATCAGACCTTGAGGCCATGGTGAAGTCTTCTGATTTTGAGTTCTGTGTGCTACAGGGAGACATTAGAGGTTGTGAGCTGGGATAACATGCTCTTCCTTTAGAAAGACCATTCTGGCTGCTGTGTGGGAGATAGATGATAAGGGGACAAGTGTAGGCATGAGAAACCAGGAGGAGCCTCTAATATCAGGTAATATCAGGGCAAGGGAGGATGATGGTATCCTTGATCAGGTTGGCAGCATGGAGGAGGTGAATACTAGTTGTATTCTGGATCTATTCTGAAGGTAGAGTCAACAGGAGTTATTGGTGGATTGGTTGCGAGGTGAGACGAGAGGCTCAAGGTCAATGTTGATTCCAGGTTTTTGGTCCAAGCAAGTGGAAAAGTGGATATGTCTAGGGGAGGAGCATGTTGCCAGCAGGGGTCGAGGGGGATTAAGAGTTTGGTTGTAGACCTGTTAACTTGTGACATGCTGGAAATGCTGGTAGCCAGTTGGCTGTAGGAGTCTGGAATTCAGAGGAGTTTCAGGGTTGGGGATCATTTTGAGCATCATCAGCATGTAGATGGTATTTAAAGCCTTGGAGGTAAATGATGTAATGGTCAAGTAAGGAAGAGGACCAAGACAGAACCCCATGTACTCCCAAGTAGAGATCAGGAAGATGAGGGAAGCAACCAGCAAAAGTGGCTGAGAATCTGGGTCAGCATGGGAGGAGGAGATTCAAGGCTGGTTCTCCACCTCTAATTTCTTTTTTTCTCTCTCTCTTTTCACCGTCTTTGTTATTGCTCTGGAACCGATAGTCCTAAACTAGCACTTTCATTCTACTCCAAACCCATGATAACCAAAGGGGAAAAAAGTCCAAACTCCTTCACCCAACCTCCGAAACTCTCCATGATCTGGCCTATTTTCCCTTTCCTGCCTTGTCTTACTTTCCCTGCCATTCCCCAACACCACACTTACATCATCTCAACCTTGGCTTCCCACTGTCCCGCGAACGCGATTCCATCATTCTCAGCCTAAGCCTCAGCATACCATTTCTTCTGTCTCTCCAAATCCCTCTCCCATTCCCCACCCTCTCTCCCAGCCTCAGTTCTCCACTCGTGATCCATCCCCTGGATAGACTTCTTGACCAAACTAACTGTTCTGTTCATTCTCTAAATTTCTACAGCAGTTGTTTAAGTGATACCAAACAATCTAACATGGAATGTATCTGTTTTTCTTCTTCTCTTATCCCCAACCAAGGAGCCCTGGTGGCACAACAGTTCAGCACTTGGCTGCTAACGGAAAGGTTGGTGGTTCAAACCCATCCAGCAACTCTGGGAGAAATACCTGATGATCTGCTTCCGTAAAGATTACAGCCAATGAGGAAGTTCTGCTCTGTCACATGGCATTGCTATGAGTCGGAATCGACTCGTCAGCACCCAACAACAGCAATATTCCCCAACCAGTCAGTTTCCTGAGATTCAGAACATCTGTTGGGAACATGAATCTTCCCTTGCCTCCTCTACAATCCTGCAGAGCTGTCACACTTGCCCTTACATATCTTTGTTGAAGAGGGAGAATATTAATACTCTACCACATAACCCACCAAGGAGTCCTGAAGAATTAATAAAGGATTATGATTTAGAGCATGGACTCTGGGATTGGAAGTTAGCCCCTTCTTAGGCTCTGTAACTGTGGTCAAGTCATTTAACCTCACTGTGCATCAATTTTCTCATCTGTCAAATGCCAATGAATATGACTATTTCAGGGTTATTGTAAGAATGAAATGGGACGCATTTCTTATACAGTACTTAGCAGAGTTCTTGGCACATTATAAAAAAAGCCCATTGCCATTGAGTTGATTCTGACTCATAGCAATCCTATAGGACAGAGTAGAACTGCCCCATAGGGTTTCAAGGAGTGCCTGCTGGATTCGAACTGCTGACCTTTTAGTTAGCAGCCATAGCTCTTAACCACTATGCCACCAGGGCACATTATAGGCAGGCAATAAATGGTAGCTCCCATTTTTATTTCTATCACTATTAATACTGTTATTACTATTGCTGTTCCCAATAGGGATGCACAGGCATCAACGATGTTAGGACTGAGTTGGTGCAATTGAGTACACACTTTGAGATCTGAAGTGGAAGGAGTCATCAATTTACCAGCAGCCACTTATGGGTCACTATGGCTGGCAGGAGTGCTGGGCTGGGAGTGGCATTCATACCTTGACTTCAGGGAACTCATGCTTTAGCTGGGAGATGCTGTGAGGTCTGAACAGCATTGAGAGGCAGGAAGCAGAGCCATTAGGACTGTACTTACAACATCCAGACCAGGGGTCTGATATGAGTGTACTTACAAGGCCAGGGGGCAGAATGCTTGTACATGAAACTCCTGAAAAAGGAGGCCCTGTGGTCACTGGCTATAGTTGCTTATAAGAGGGAGAGACATGCCTCAACATGGGTGAACCTTGAAAATTTCATGCTGAGTGAATAAGTCAGTCGCAAATGGACAAATACTATATGATCTCACTTATATGAAATAATCAAATGTATGAACCCATTGCCGTCAAGTCGATTCCAATTCATGGTGCTCTCGTATTACCGGACAGAACTGTGTTCCCTAGGATTTTCTTTGCTACAATCTTTATGAAAGCAGATTGTCAGGGCTTTCTTTCATGGCGCCACTGGGTGGGTTAGTAGTCAAGCACAAATTGTTTACACCACCTAGGGACCTAAGCAAATATATAGAAACCAAAAATTATTAGTGGTTACCAGAGGTGGGAGGGAGGTGGAAAGGGGGAGTTTTTGCTTAGGGGGCATTGAGTTTGTGTTAATGGTGGTCGAATAATTTGGTAAAGGATAGTGAGAATGGTTGCACAACTTTAGGAATATAATCATGTCACTGAATTATAGCTGTAGGAATGGTGAACTGGCATATGTTTTGTTGTGTATGTTTTTGCCACAAAGATAAGAAAGAAAGAGGGGAGAGCACTAGCTCATGCAGTAAGGGAAGAACAGAGGAATGGAGTGTTTCTCAGAGGGATTTTTTTTTTTTTTTTTTTTGAGGGCAAGCAGGATATCTTCTTTCATTTCCTTTCTGTAAATCTCTGAGGTTAGTAGGTTAGCCGGGTGTGGCAGACATACAGGAGTGAGGTAGGACCAGGGCAAGGGCATGTCAAGCCAGATGAGAGCTAATCCTGCCCAGAGCACCCTGTGAAGAGCCCCTGTCTGGCCAGCCCCCTCTCAGAGACTCCTCCATGGATGGAACCTCAGCTGGTTACACCTCTCATGAGTTCCCCCTCAGCATTGCCCTGCAGGGCTGGGTCTGTGAGGCCAGACCCCAATCCAAGCCCCCCATGCTGACATGTGGGTGGCACTTTGGATTTGAAAACTCTCAGTCCTGTGGTTCTGATGTGAGCTGTTTGTGCTCGCAGTAACCCAGCAACAGTCAGGGGCTTCCTGCCTGGGTTTAGATAAGCAGCCTGTCCTTGAGCCAGTGAGGCTGCAGAGCCACACCCAGAAGTACAGTGGCATGTCTCTGTCACCCGAGCACTGCCCCAGGGATCTGGCCTGTGGGTCAGCAGGCCGGGGAAAACTGCTGCTACCAGGGAGACAGCACGAGGTATGGCTTCTGTGGCCCAGCTGCATGCCAGGACAGACAGCTCTCTAGAGGCACTAGGGAAGGCTTGCCCTGTCCACACCCTGACTCCCTGCCACTATGGCACCTGCCACTGTGGCTTCTCAGGATATGCACAGGCTCACGCTCCATCCCACCTGTGAACCCTCACCCTAGGGAAGCACGTGAAGCCCAGCCTGGACACAGGGTTAGTCATTCTGAGCAAAGGCCCTGTGAACTCAGCCTGAACCCATCTCTGTTCAGGAGGCTGCAGGGTGTTCCATGCAGAGACGGAATGAAATCGCCATATTGAGCCAGGCAGCTGACTGAGTGCTTCCATATGCATTATCTCACTTAGTCCTGGCCACAGCCCCCTGAGGTCAGACTTCACTGTCCCATAAGCTGTATAATATGGTGATTGAGAGCACAGACCGTGCCCATGCTCACAGGTTTTATATTAATTTCTAGGGCTGCTGTAACAAAAGTCTACAAATGGGGTGACTTATAAGAACAGAAATAATTTATTGTCTTATAGTTCTAGAGGCTAGTAGTCTGAATTTGGGGTGTTGCAGGGCCATGTTTTCTCTGAAGGCTCTAGGGGAAGACCCTTTCTTTTCTCTCCAAGCTTCTGGTAGCTCCAAACATCCCTTGGCTTGTAGCTGCAATAAAACTCCATCGTCACGTGGAGTCCTTTCTCTGTCTCTCTGTCTCTTCTCTTTTATAGGACACCACTCAGATTGGATTAAGATCCACTCTACTCTTGTATGACCCCATGTTAACTGATAACATCTTCAAAAACCCTATTTCCAAACTAGGTCATGCTGACAAGTACTGGAGGTTAGGACCTCAACATATTTTTTTGGGAGACACAATTCAATCCATAACAGGTTCGAATCCAGACCTGACTACTCGTTCATTATGTGACCTTGGAGAACTTTCTTACCCTCTTTTGCCTCGGTTTCTTCAGCTAAAAAATGGGGAAAATAAGGATACCTCAAACAAGTCACTTAACTTTTTGATGCCTCTTCTATGCTTTTTTCCTACCGCTATAGGGTGAGGATGACAATAACACCTACTTCATAGGGTAGTTGCAAGGATGACTTATATAAAGTGATTAGGACAGTGCCAGGCACACCACATTTTAGATATTATAACCATCATTTTCAAATGAGGTGCAGAGCCTGGGGTAATCAGATTAATCAGTGGCAGACCCCCCTCCACCTGGCCATAGTAACTGCATGCAGAGCTCCCAATGAAATCAGTGGCAGAGTTCAGAAGCGGAAATCAAGCCTCCAAACTGCTAACCCCTGGCTTAGCCTCTGGTCCCCTCGGCGTCTTTCTCTGGGGATTGAATCCCCTTAGCCTTCTTGGTGTAGCCCCAGCACACCCACTCACTGGTGGGCTGGGAAGAGGACTGGCTGGAGATGTGCCATGTCATCAAGAATTGGGGAGTGCTTGCAAGGCCCCTCTGGGGTAAAGCAGGAGTCCTGCATGGTCTGGGGCCGCCCCAACCCTTGCACCCTATCTGTGGGTGAATCGGTTATCATCTCCCTCCCTCCAGCTCCTGATAAATAAAGAGCTCATTTTTCCATGTGGTGTTTGTCTCCCCTCACCAGTACTGTGGAGGCCTAAACACTGCTGAGCTTATCTATACAATGGATTTACTGCTGGAGCTGAATCTGCCCCGCTCCCCGCTGGGTAATAAATTAATGTCGCCGGAGCACACAGATATGCTGACATCCGTGATGCTGGTGGCCTTGGCAGACCCCAGCTCCCCCAGTCTGGGTGGGAGTCTGCAGACATTAACCCTGGCTGACGGGAACCGAACATCCTGATTATGGATAGAGAGCCAGGACTGGGTGGGCGGGGTGTGTGTGGAAAGTTCATTCATCCATCAAGTATTTATTGAGGCCTCCTGTGTGCCAGGCCCTGTGCTGGACTCAGTACATTACAGAAATGCAGAGGACATGGGGCAGCTTTTGAGGAGCACTCAGACTAGCTAGGGGTCAGACACAGAATTAAAATGCACACAATTTAGTTCTGGGAGAGCACGGTGAGGGGAGGAGTGTAGACTCTAAGTTGGGGGCTCAAGGAAGAGGTCGAACTGAGTCTTAATTAAACATTTTCCTGCCTTGGAAGTAAGGGCTCAGCAGCAATAGCTGGGATGGGTTTGGGGAAGATAGAGGGCTCCTTTGGGTTGAGTTATCACAACCCTTTGCATCCATGGTCTGTGTGGGCTTGCCAACATCCAGAGCATCAACTGTAGGCACACTGGGGAAGTCCTCTTTTCTCTTGCTTCTCTGCCCAGGCATGTAGCCGCCGTGGTATTCAGCCTCTTGTCAGAATGCCGAGTTCCCGTGTTAATCATAACAACCGTGTTCAGAGAGGAACTGGCCTGGCCCCTGCCAACAAGCCCTCGCTCCAGCCTTGATAACATCTGCACTGAATTTTCTCCCTTTATATAATTAGACCCATTGGTGTTTTCTTTGATTTAGATTACAGTATGACTGATGTCTCTGAAATTTCAGGCTCCAAGTGTGTGCAGGGGCCCAGGATGGTGGGAAAACTGAGCTTTTGCTAATGGGCTCTTAGGTTCAGTCTGGAGGGTCAGACACAGCACACCAGCTACCGTTTGCATGAAAGTGCACAGCAGCCCCCTGGCTAGTGGGAAAGGCTCTCCCACCTTGTCCTCAGGGCAGTGCTGGGTCAGGCCTGGTGGACGGAAGGATGCAGGAAGGCCCCTGTCCTTCCCTTCCTGCCTTCCTGCCTACCCTTCTGTACCCCACACCCTCCCAACCTTCCTCCGTTCCTGGCCCTGGAGTGACAGAACTCAGCAGACAGGAAAAGATGCACTAACTGCAAAGAAATGCAGTGAATCCAGACTTAACCCCAGAGCAAACCTCACAAGTGTCGGGATTTTGAGTCTTGCTCTGAGATGACCATCATTGTCTGGCTATGCCAGAGCTGGAGGAGCTGCTTGGGGTGTGAGCTAATGAGTAGAACTGGGCTTTGGGGAGTAGGTTCTCTCCAGTCGGCCTCCAACCAGAAAGGAAGTAAGTAGACTTGTGCACGCACTTCCCAACGTCTCTGCAGTGAGCTGTATCTCAGCAGTGACTTCATTTCCCCTCATTGGGTTTCCACAAACTCTCTGGAAGATTCCAACCAGTAAGCCACATTGGTTGTGGTGTGGGAGCTCCTGATATGTTTGTTTGCGCTTTCCCTTTGGGACCTTGGAGGCCCCCAATGAGTGATAACTGGATGATGGAATATTTGCTAGGGGAAAGAGAATGTATTTGTTTAAGATAAGGCTTGATCTCGAGCAGAGGGGAAGCTTCCAGATGTCTGCAATGTCAAGGAATGAGGCATGGGTACACATCTTCTTCCCTCTTGCCTTACTGGGGTATCCTCAGTTATTTAGACCCCCAGGTGAACTCTTACTTCAGGGAGGTTCTTCAGGGGCTGTCTGGAAGTGGGGCAGAGTGCTGAGTAGGCACGGTTCTGCCTCTCTGGGCCAGAATACTACCATTTTCTTCTGTTTTTATACAGTATTGGTGCTCTTCATAAAGTTTTGTTCAAACAGAAGGGCTTTTGCCCAGTATAACTAACTAGGTCATATGTGTCTTCTCTTTTCTCCTAATAGGCTGTAGATTCCTTTGGGAAGGGCCCTTATCTTGTTTAACTTTGCAGTGCCCATTGAAGGCCTAGCATGGGACTTGTTCAGAATCCTGTTTTGCCACCTTTGCCCACCATGGTCTGGATACTACATTATATCTATCCATTCATCAGTTGATGGACATTTGGGTTGTTTCCACCTTTTGGCTATTGTGAGCCATGCTGTAATGAACACTGGTGTACAAGAATATGTTTTAGTCCCTGTTCTGAATTATTTTGAGTATATATCTAGAAATGGGATTGCTGAGTCATGTGGTAATTGTATATGTAGCTTTTTGAGGAACCGCCAAACTGTTTTCCACAGCAGATACACCATTTTACGTTTCCACCTATAATGCACAACAGTTCCTGTTTCTCTACATCCTCACTCACACTTGTTATTTTCTGTTTTTTTCTGATAATAGACATCCTAGTGGGTGTGAAATGGTATGTCATTGTGATTTTGATTTGCATTTCCCTAATGACTAATGATGTTGAACACATTTTCATGTGCTTATTGGCCATTTGAATATCTTCTGTGGAGAAATGTTTATTCAAGTCATTTGCCCATTTTTTTATTGGATTATTTGTCTTTTTGTTGTTGAGTTTTAGGAGTTCTCTATATATTTTGGATACTAGCCCCTTATCAGATATACGATTTGTAGGTATCTTTTCCCGTTCTGTGGGTTGTCTTTTTACAATCTTGATAGTATCCTTTGAAGCACAAGTTTTTTTAACTTGATAAAGTCCAAATTATCTATTTTCCTTTTGTTGCTTGTGCTTTTATGTCATATCTGAGAAACCATTGCCAAATCCAATGCCACAAAAATGTACTATATACTTTTTTCAAAAATATATTTTATTGTGGTTTTGGTGGAAGTTTACACAGCAAAGTAGGTTTTCATTTAACAATTTCTGTACATATTGTTCAGTGACATTGGTTACATTTTTCACAGTGCAGCATTCTCATTATTTCCATTCTGGATGTTCTTTTCCATTAATCTAGCTTCCCTGTCCACCTTACCTTCTCATTTTTGGTCTAGGGTAAATGTTTACCATTTGGTTTCATTTAGATGATTATTTAGAGGAGCACAGTACTCACAGATGATATTATTTATTTTATGAGCCGATCTGTCATTTGGCTGAAAGGTGACCTCTGGGAGTGGTTTGAGTTCCATTTAAAGGGTATCCCAGGGCAATAATCGCAGGGGTTCGTTTAGTCTCTACTGGTCCAGTTAGTCTGGCCTTTTTTTTTAAAGACTGAGTTTTCTTCTACACTTTTTCCCATTCTATCAGGGAACATCTATTAGATTGGTAGTGGTAGCCGGGTTCCATGTAGTTCTTCTGTTCTCAAGGTAGGTGAGATGGTTGTTCATGTAGACTGTTAGTCTTGTAGACTAGCTTCTTCTTTGAGTCTTTGGTTTTCTTTTCTTTTTTTTAAATTTTATTGTGCTTTAAGTGAAAGTTTACAGAGCAAATTAGTTTCTCTTTCACACATTTATACACAAATTGTTTTGTGACATTGGTTGCAATCCACACAATGTGTCAGTACTCTCCCCCTACTATATGCTTTTTACAGTGATCTTATTTACAATAACCCTATGAGGAAAGAACAGTAGACCCACAGATAAGGGGTCTAACAGGTCAGATGCCATCGCTGAGATTTAAAACCAGTTCAGTCTGACACTGAATCTCATGCACATCTTACTGTGCTTCCTCCCCAAGTCTCTATCTCTGTGTCCTCATGGGGCTTGGCACAGAGGCTGGTGCATAGTAAGCCCATAGGTAATGTACATTGGATGGATGAATGACAGGCCCTAATAGGTGCTCGGTTTGCATTTGCTGGTTGATTTGAGTGGATTGGGGTTTGCTTCTCAGTTATGCTACTGACTAGAGGTTCATGTCCACCCTGCTAGTGGTCATTGAGTCTTTCTCTCTCTTGCCTCCACAGTGTCTCATCATTGGGGGAGGACCATGTGGCTTGCGCACTGCCATTGAACTTGCCTACCTGGGGGCCAAAGTGGTCGTGGTGGAGAAGAGGGACACCTTTTCCCGGAATAACGTGCTGCACCTCTGGCCTTTTACCATCCATGACCTGCGGGGCCTGGGAGCCAAGAAGTTCTATGGGAAGTTCTGTGCCGGCTCCATCGACCATATCAGTGAGTAGGGCCAGTGGTGGCACCCTGTGCAGGAGGGGACTGACCCAGGGTGGGGCACATCTGTCTGCCCTACAAGTCCCTGAGTGCTCCACATATCCAGCTAGCAGACCATTTAGTGAATGGCCTGCTTTGTGCTTTGTGCCAGGCCCTATGCTGTGCCCCACTAGGTTGTAAGCACTAGGAGGTCAGGACTGTGGCACGTTTTGTTCACCAGTGTGTCTCCAGGACATAAAAGAGTGCTTGGCACATAGTAGGTGCTCAATAAATATTTGTTAAATGTATGAAATAATAAAAACAGGCAGAGATAAGAAACAGAGTCTGCACTCTCAGGGTGCCACTGAAATTTGCTAACTAATAAAGTGTACTTTAAAAGAGTTAATCAAATTTGCTAGAGAAGTTCAGAGGAGGGAGCCACACAAAACCGTTAAATGAGCCAGGCGATCTAGGACCTCTTATGCAAAGGAGTTTGGACATTGTGCTGCCAGTACTGGGGAGCATGGCAGGGTTTAGAACAGAGGAATGACATGATCAGATACGTGTTCCATGACAGGTCCTGTACCAAAGTTTCCTTGGGCTTTAAGAGGGAGGGCATCATGATGGGGCTTCAGCTAGAAAAGGAGGGTAAATAAAGAACATGGAGGGTCCTGGGCCATCCCTGAACGCTGAGGTAGGGCGAAGTGAACACTCAGGCTACTCTGCTGTGAGAGTCCTCGAGTCTGAGTCTCTCAGAGCGAGATCTCTGCAGACAGGCTTTGGGAGTGGCAGCATTCCCTCTGCAACTTTGCTGGGAGGAAGTTTTTTTGCCATTTTATATATAGCCATAGTGACCCATGAAAGTCAAGGAGGTTAATACTGTGGAGAAAGTTCAAGGGTTTGAACAGATTTGGGTTCAAAATCCATTTCATCTACCTTCTGTGTGGCTTGGGTCAAATTACTTACCCTCTTCAAGCCTCAATTTTACCTCCTGTAAAATGGGGTTAATGCCTGCCTCCCAGGATTGCTGACAGGATTAAATAAGGTCAAGTTTGTAATGTGCTTAGGACACATTAGTAGGTGCTTACATAATAAATGTTTCCATCCAATGGCATACAGTGAGCAAGCAGCAGCTGTGGTCTCCTAACTTAAGAATTTGGGGCTGCATTCTCTCAGCTGGTGTTGCTCTGTGGGGTTGGGTGAGAGGAGAGCTCTGAGAGCCTTGTTCTTATGAGGACAAGGATCAAGGGAATAGGGAGTAGGGTTTGGGTGGGAATTGCTGGAGAAAGTTATCAGCCACATAGGGTGTAATTTAGTCAGATGCAAGAGAATCTACCAGCAGTGGCCTGAGTTTATTCCCACTTTGGGATGAGAAAATTCCAGGAGTTCAATGGAAAGAAATTTGGATTTGCCCAGAAAACTGCAGTGTCAGCTTTCAGGATGTTCTCTACCACTCACGGAAGAACGTATGTTGGTTACCAATTTAGAACAAAGACACTGCACACCGCTTTCTCATAGAGTCCTCCAGAGGAGGCAGAGACGGTGACCAGGAGGCCTTGTGAGGGTCCTGGCCAGGACTCTCTTTCTCTCTCTGCCCCCATTAACAGGGCTCCCATTAAACCCTAAGTCCTTGGTAGAAGCACTGGCAGGACTTTGGAGTTAGGATTGAAACATTCAGTTGTCAAGGGCAGCTCAGTGCCTGTGAGAAGGGAAGCAGGGAGAATGTATTGGGTTCCTAATGTGTGCTGGGACGAGATAGACTAGGACCTTTGAATCTCTGAGGAGAGGCCCAGGCTCCCTTGAAGGACTGTTTCCAAGGCAGGGGCTGAACCGGATGCTTTAAACCCCAGCTGACTGTGGTCTCCAGCCCCAGCTGTGCTCTTGTCGTCAGCATTGCTCAGCAGTTCTCCACTTGTCCTGTGTTAGCATCCTTCTCCAGTTCCCATGGTGGCTGTTCCAAACCTCCACCCCCCAGCTTCCTCATAGTCAGCAGAGGACCTCTCTCCACTGCTCTGAGGAAGAGAAGCTATGAAATGGGAGCTCCTTGTTCTATCCCTCTTTTCGCTTCCTCCTCCAATTGCCTCTACCCCAGTACCCATTCTTTCCTCTTACCCCTGAGGTGAGCTGGCTGTGTCCTTTCCAACTCTAATCCCTCTTGGTTCCATCCTCTTCTTTTCACCTGCTCCCATCATTTAGTCTTCCTGGTCATCACCTCACACGATCCCTCCAACTCTCTGTTACTGTCCCGTTACATTTACTTCAAAGCAGTTCTTCTAGAAAGCAGAGGTCTAGATGTTGGCTACACTGCCCATTCATGTCTGCTTCCATTGTGGTCTAATTTGTCCCCCACCACCATGCTGAAGCGATTTTCACTAAAGTTTCCAGTAACTTCTTTGCTTCCAAGTCACCTGTTCTCTTGAAGTCTTCGTATTCCTTAATCTCTATGTGGGATTTGATATTCTTGGTCACTCCTCACTTGGCTTACAGGCCTCTAGCTCAGGCCCTGTTCTACCAAGCCCCTGTCCCCTAACCACCATGCCCTGCCCCATACTGTTTACCTGTGTTTCCTCCATCAGAGGATGTGTGTCAGATCTCCTGTACCTGGGCATCTGGCACATTTTAGGTGCCTCCTCAATGTCAAATGAGCCAAACCAACTAAATACTGAGGAATCCACAGAAAGTTTACAGCTTCTCACTCTGCAGAAAGGTAATTGGGAGGCATACCCATTTGTGCTGAATGGCAAGAACAAAATAGGGAAACAAGGCACCACTCACTGGGGACATTGAGGAGAGTGGCTAGAAGGCATACAACCATGAGCCCAGCCTCATAGGGAGAATTTCCCATGCTCCCCCCTTACCACAGGATGGCAAAGAGCTTAGGCATAGTCCCCCACATAATGAGCCATTTGGTCACTGACTTTACTTATGGCCATTTACTCTCTTTTTTTCTATTCCTCTTGCCATCTTGATGTTGTCAAACCCGCAGCTCAGCTCAGGAAGGAGACAGGAAAGAGAGAGCCTCACTTGTTACAGCATTATCTAATGGCTGGAGCACAGTCTTGGAATCAAACAGACCTGTTTCCACGTTCTAGTTTTGTTACTCTGTGACCTTGAACAAATCCTTTAACTTCATTGAGCCCAATTTCTCATCCATAAGACGAGAATAGTAATTATCTCAAAGGGCCACTGAAAGGGTTAAATGAGAAAACACATGTAAAATGCTTGGGAGAGTACTTGGCACGTAATTAGCACTCAATAATGATCACTGTTGGTATACTGCTGTGGTCAGAGATCACCGAGATGTGAGTGTTCTGCATACCAGAAGCACTCAGGCATTGCTACTGAAGTTCATCTCTTTTCCCCTTCCTTCCTAACAGGTATTCGTCAGCTACAGCTCATTCTATTCAAGGTGGCCCTAATTCTAGGAATTGAAATTCATGTGAATGTGGAGTTTGTGAAGGTTCTAGAACCTCCTGAAGATCAAGAGAATCAAAGTACAGTATATTTTCCTTTTCTGTCTAGAAACCTGATATTGCAAAATGTTCCTGTAAGAGTTGTTCTTATTGGGAGGTTTTGGGAATAATTCCACCAAAGGATCTTTTACCTTTTTTTGACCCTTGCTTTCACTTTAGGGTTGCTCTTCAACTCCCAAGGGATTTATTATTCAGACAGTAAACCTGCAATTTGGTTACCTTGTCATTAGGAAGTGATACGTTGGTCAATGAAGTCTAACCAATAAGAATAGAAGACTTAGATTTGGATGTTTGATAAAGCACATTCACATGCTTTTCAAGTTGTATATATGTGTATACTCATAGATATGTGGATGCACTCATGTGTACTGATATGATAGTTAACAATCCAGTAAGGAAAATGAGGCTTTTAGAGCAAATCTGAAATAAATGCCCAAGATACTATTTGGTACATCATATGTTTAAGTTCCATTGAGGTATAATTTATAAACCATAAAATTCACCCATTGTAGGTATATCTCACTTAGTAATTTTTTTCTTTTTCCTTTTGGCATGTTTATTTAAATTCTAATCTTTGGACACACACCATGGTCAGAGAATTTGCTCATGATGCCCCTGCATCTTGCTTGTCAAAATCTTCTAGCACCTGGACGGGGCTCTGAGTTTTGGACCAGCTTAGCACTGGAGACCTCATAGCTTCCCCACAGGTTACGACTCTGATTTCTCCTGTCCTCTGCCTAGAATATTTGAGAATTCGGGGAAGGCTTTAGTTGACTTTTGTAGCAGGACAGCATTTGTTATTTAGCATTCAGAGACCTGTATGATCTTATCCTTTCCTAGACCTCTAGCAGATGTTAAATACTAATTATGGGTAACCAGCAAGGCTTAACCTGAAAATGTTTTCGTAAAAGGCAATGTACTGGACAACAGAACACTTTGAGTATGGTGAAATAGAAATTCAAACTTGTTTCATTACACCTGCACATCCTTTGGGTCTGTTTAACAATGGGAATGTAGGGAGTAGGGGTAAGGGAGAAGGGAAGGTGGTAGAATCTGTTGAGGAAAAAAAAGAGGCAAGTGAAACTACCTTGAGAATCACTGAGGTGGACTCCAGGCCTTTATAGAAACCAGTAAAATTAAACCTGGAGTTGAAGTTGCTGGTTTACTTTGTCCTGGATTGAGTTGATACAAAAGCCAGGTCTCCAGATTCAAGTGTCAGTCTGGACTGTTCTAGGCCTTACCCCTGGAGGCTCTGCCTAGGATGCAGGTACCTGGTTGTATTGTCCACTTTTCATGGCCAACATAAAGGGAATATAATCACCTTCACCCTCACCTCTCTCTGCCAACTCACCTCATTTTTCTGTCCTGGTAGAAATTGGCTGGCGGGCAGAATTTCTCCCTGCAGACCACTCTCTGTCGGAGTTTGAATTTGATGTCATCATTGGCGCTGATGGCCGCAGGAACACCCTGGAAGGTGAAGCTCTTCTCCTTGGGGCAAAGGGGTGGGAGAACAGGGGTAGGGTGGGAAAGGGTGTCAAGAGAGAAGGTGAGGAAGGATGGGCAAGTGCCAGAGCTGGCTGGTTCTGGATAGAAGGGGAGACTGTTGTGCTGAGGTAGAGTATGCCCCATGCTCCCATGAGACTGAGAGTTTCGAGGACAGTCATTTAATTCACTCTGAACCTTAGTTTTCCCATCTGCAAAATGGGGATAATAGAACCCACTCAGAGCATTGCTATGAGAACTTGGAAGGGACTAGCATGTAAAAATACTTTATAAAGTATCATGTAAACTGAAAGAAAAGAAATCAACCATACATTTATTATCTGCTTATGTGAAAGCCATGGTGTTACAAACTTTCATGCTTATTTAATCCAAGATGATCTTTTTAAAATATTATTAATAGTATTAGTTTACTTTCAAGTATAATATTCCCCTCTCTTTTCAAAACTTTTAAGTACACTAACTGCTGGGGAATAAGATGGTTTTGCCCAAACTGTTGAAGTGCAAAAGCATGTTTTTCAGGGTTCTGTAGCTTGGGGCAGAATACGCTTTCTTGGGGTCGGATCCAGTCAGGTTGAAACAGAAATCTGTTTACCAGGAAATGCCTTTAATCACCCCCACCCCAGCTACCCTGAGATTATTTGGTGCACAGGTTGTGCCTGTACTGATTTGAGACCAGCGACTGTGAACATAGTAGCCCCAAGCAATATCTCTTAGACTAGGGACAGTTCTGCTTTTTGAGCTTGCCCTGCTCAAGTGTCTGGCTGGGAGGGCACCTCTTCTGAGGACCAAACACATTCCCTGAAGTAGGACCTATCTTAGAAAGCTCAGAATCTGTGGTCCACCTAGCTGAGGCCCTTCCTATCTGCCACGCAGCCAGTGCTGCTTTCCCACTTCCATTCCTCTCTCTTCACTTCTAAATGACACCCCCAATAAATAACCAATAGCTAGCAAAGAATTTTTAAGTTGCCTACCTGGATGTTGTACTGTTAGAATTTATGGTACGTTTTGGTGGCTTGTTGCGACTATAAGTTTGAATATTTGAAAATGCAGGATCTACACTCAGCTTGAGTGTGGTTCTGCTTTTATGAACATGAAAAGAAGAGTAGGAAGGAGAAGAGTCATTTGAGCAGCTTGAGACCAAATGAGTAGACTAGACCAGGGTTTTTCAACCTTGGCACTATAGACATTTGGGGCCAGATAATTCTTTGTCATGGGGGTCAGTCCTGAGCATTGTAGGATGTTTAATAGCATCCCTAGTCTCTACCCACTAGATACCAGTAGCACCCCACTTTCAAGTTGTGACAACCAAAACTGTCTCCACACATTGCCAAATGTCCCCTAGGGGACAAAATCACACCCAATTGGGAACCACTAGGCTAGACAACCATGGCCATTTCTGACCATTTTGAAAGAGGTCTAATGAAGAACAAATTAAAGGAGGGGTTATTGGATAGAAACCCAGGATTTTCAGTCAAAGGGACTTTTGACAAAGAAGTTTGGTAACCAGCATGAGGCTTGAGTACATGGTGAGGGGAACTGCCAGATTCTCAGAGATGTGGTGAATCCCAGGTGAAATTGTTCACTACAGATGATCTGGTAAGCAAGGTGAGCACTGTGCTTACCTTGCGTATTGGCTAATCCACCCCTGAATTAGGAGGAAAAAATGCTCCATTGAAATGGTCCACTTGTTTGTGATCTTCTGTGTAACCACCATTAAAAAAGCAGGTTTGATGTGAACCATTGAAAGCTTTGAGAACCCTTAGGCATTGGAGTACTAAATTAATTGCAAGTTAGAATTCTGCTTATTCATTGTGCATTTATTGAGTGTGTACTAAGTGCTAGTCACAGGGAATTGGAGTTAAAAAGAAAATTTGTTAAAATCCCTGTCCTGCAGCAATTCAACCTAATAATCCTACTTTTCAAAAAAAAAAAAAAAAAAAAAAAACCTGTGAAAAATACAGTCAAGTAATTTTAATTGTGTAAGTTCAAAGTGCATGTGGGCCCTTCATGAGTATATTTAGCAACACTATCTAACAAATCTTTAAAAGGATCAGCTCTGTGATTGCTTTTTGGAGAAGATGGCTTTAGCCTTTTGTTTGTTGAGGTCTACCCAGGTTACTGGTCCTGCAGATTGTAGAAAAAGACAAAATCTCACTGACTTTAGAAAGGACTTCGGTGCCATGTTTCTTCCTTGGGTACAAACCTCAGCACCTCTGCCTGCCCTGGCTCTCTGGACATCCAGAATTCTGATTTCTCTGTTCTGCGGGACAACTGAGGTGCCCTGGTGACACAGTGGTTAAGCGCTTGGCTGCTAACCAAAAGGTCGGTGGTTCGAATCCATCAGCTGCTCTGTGAGAGAAAGATGTGGCAGTCTGCTTGGAAACCCCTTGGGGCAGTTCTGTCTGTCCTGCAGTGTCACTATGAGTCAGAATCGATTTGATGGCACTGAGTTTTTTTTGTGGGGCATCTGACTCATAGTGACTCTATAGGACAGAGTAGAACTGCCCCATAGGTTTTCCAAGGCTGTAAATCTTTACAGAAATAGACTGCCATATCTTTCTCCTGAAGAGCAGCTGATGGATTTAAACCACAGACCTTTCAGTTAGCAGCCGAGTGCTTTAACCATGGGTCACTATGAGTCAGAATCAACTCAGTGGTAGTGGGTTTAGTTTTTTTTTTTTTTTTTTGGTGGGACATCTGAGAAGAGCATTCACAATCATCTTTTTCAGTTTTCACACCAAATCCAGAAGAGAGACCCACTTATTCCTTTCTCCTCCTGCAGGATTCAGAAGAAAAGAATTCCGTGGGAAGCTGGCTATTGCAATCACCGCCAACTTCATAAACAGAAACAGCACAGCTGAGGCCAAGGTGGAAGAGATTAGCGGCGTGGCTTTCATCTTCAATCAGAAATTCTTTCAGGACCTCAAAGAAGAAACAGGTGGGACCTTCACCTTTCTCCAAACCAGGCCATTGTCTGCAGTTCCTAAAGTGGACAGAGGAACACACTGGCTTTCTGGGGCCTGGGACTGGGGAGACTCATTCCGATAAAATAGAAGCAGAGATTTCTCCTTAGAATAATAAACGGGGCAGAGTCTTTCAGGGGCAAGAGAGATTCTTGAGGGAAAGTTCTAGATATTGTACATGAAAATAAACATTAATTTACTCAGTAGACATTTACTGAGTGCCCATTATGTGCCAGGACTTGCTATCATGGGAAATAAAGTCAAGGTTGACACAGTGCCCTCCCAAAGTGGAGTTCAGTGAGGGATACCCATACAAACCATTCTAATGCAGAGGGGCCAACCCTCTGCCAAGGTCAGCATGAGATGCAGGGAGTGCTCTGAGGAGGAGCCTGTAACCTGTGGGTGGAGCTTAAAGAAGCCTAGTGCTTATGTACAGTGTACCAGCTGCCCTTCCCTATGTGGAATGTCCAGGGTGCATGACACTTGCTTGCATCAGTCGTCACCAGCGTGGGCCAAGAAGAAATAAGATATTCATGCATTTGCTCAACTATTTATTGAATGCCTACTATGTGCCAGAGGACCTAAGATAAAGCAGTAAACAAAACAAACAAAATCCCCCATCTCCTAGAACTTCCATTCTTGGTGGGGTGTGGGGGGGCAGTCAATAAATAAATAGTAACAAGTCAGGTGATGCTAAGGATGGTGGAGAAAAGCAAAGCAAGCGGAGGGTGCAAGAACAGGATGAGAGGCCTGCTCACCTGTTCCCAACTAAGTAAATTCTAGCTATTCTTCTCTTTCTTTTTAACCTGATTTAAAATATATCTTTCTCCTTGAAAAGGCAGTATAACAACAATGTAAAATAAAATCATTACAGTAAAAAGAAATCATCTGCTATCTGACCACCTAGTGCAGGGATAGTCTTCATTTTCAAATGCTCCCTTTCAGTAGTTTTCCACCTACATGCTTTTTATGTGGCTCTGGTCATCATACCAGTGCTATTTGTTAGTCTGCTTTTCTCATTTGTCTCATTTAAAGTATTGTCCATGTTGCAGCATAACCCTCCTGCGGATCAGTTTTGGGGGCTGCAGATGTCTCAATAACTAGGTATCCTGTTACTGTCTAAGCATGTAAACTAGGGGTTGGCAAACTAAAGCCAGCCTCATGTTTTTGTATTGCCTTCAAGCTAAGAAGGGGTTTTATATTTTCTAATGGCTGAAGAAAAATCAAAAGAAAAATATTTTGTGACACATGAAAATTATACAAAATTCCAATTTTGGTGTCCATAAATAAAGTTTTATTTTTATCCCATTTGTTTTATCCCCTTTGTTTACATATTGTCTGTGACTGCTTCCGCCTGCGGGGGCAGTAGTTGCAACAGAGTCTGTGTGAGTCCCAAAGTCAGAAATATTTACTATCTGACCCTTTACAGAAAAAGCTTGCTGATTCCTGATTTAGACCTGTCAGTTATTTGCTGTTATAAATAAAACTGCTTCTGTCCAATTATTTAAGATACTTTTCTGAGATGAGGATTAAGGTTGTGCCAGACTCTTTGCCTCTTGCTGGGCACAATTATCTTGCTCTCCAAAGGGCGGTGCACATGGTGTGATCCCCTGAGTTTTATCCCAGTAGCATTATCTTGTAAAAAGTTTTAATATTTCCTTCTAACATATTATTTCCTTTGGGATGATTTAAGAATTCTCCAACCCTCCCTCCCCTTCAAAAACCAAGAAAATAAATACTTAAATAAACCACCAAATAAATAAATTACGACAGAACGTTGAGTGTGTTTTTCCAGTTGTTTCAGTGAACTTCCTTTAAACTTTGCTGTGGCTGTTACCATCAGCTGCTGTTTCACAACAGTGTTCCTCACGCAGTTGCAGTGATGAATGGCCTCTGATTCTCTTGGGGGCCCTATGCATTGATGGCCGATTCGTATTTAGTGGTAATAAAGGGGTTCCTACGGTTACCCAGCAAGCCTCGGTGTTGTCTTCTGATAAGTTGTTTCTTTCCCTTTTGTTCCTTTCTTGCCATTCAAATAAGCTAAGCCAGTGGTTCCCAAACTAGAGTGGGAATCAGAATCACATGGTGGTCTTGCTAAACCACAGATTGCTGGTCCTACCCCTAGAGTTTCTGAACATTTGCATTTCTAATAAGCTCCCAGGTGATGCTGATGTTGCTTGTCAGGGACCATGCTCTGAGAACCACTGAGCTACTCCACCTGCTTGTAGCACATGGAAAACCACTGAGCTAAACTGTCATCTCCCAGCAATGTTTTAAATGCAGAAACCTAGCGTTCTGTGATTGGTGCAAAGTGCAAAAAGATATAACCCAGCCTTCTAGCCGAAGTTGTTCTTACTACTGCACCTGGGTTTTCACAAAAGCAGGGGAGTGGTAGAAATATCTGCAGCATAGTCTTTGGAGAATTCACACAGTGCTAGTCAGCTACGGCAATATGGAGGGCACTGTGGACTGGACTGAAGTCAGACAGACTTGGGTTCAAGTCCTGGCTCCGTTGTTTCCTGTCTGCCATGACCATGGACGACACTTTTCCTTTCTGTATCACTCACTTCTGACTCGGAAATACTGGTCTACAGCCCCTGAGGACTTGGTGAGTTTTAAAAGAAATATGTTTTTGCAGGACTATAAAAGCCAGCTGTGGTGATTTGGGTAAATTCTAGCCCACTGTTTTATCTTTTCTAGCCCTATATGTCTTAAACGTTTGTCTAATATGAATATTCTGCAGTAGACAATGAGACCTGTAATGAGGCAAAGCACAGATCCCGGCACAGAGTTGGTGCTAAGAAAATAATAACCCTCCTGTTACTCCTCTCTTTGCAGGGATTGATCTTGAGAACATAGTTTACTACAAGGACTGCACCCACTATTTTGTCATGACAGCCAAGAAGCAGAGCCTGCTTGACAAAGGTGTCATCATTGATGTATGTATCTCTTTGGCTGCGACTTCCTAAACGTCTTCCTCTTTGTGACCTGGGCTAGCAGCATCAGCAAGTTGTTGTCCTGCCAGATACTGAGCAAGGGGAGGAGGTGGGAAGGGACCACCTGCTTAATGCCTTCCTTCTCCTTGGCATTGCAGTACCAGTGCAGTACCAGTCTGTCAAGTCGACCCTGACTCACAGAGACCCCATCTGTGTCAGAATAGAACTGTTGTCCGTAGGGTTTTCTGTGGCTGTTTTGTGGAAGTAGATTACCAGGCCTTTCTTCCAAGGTGCCTCTGGGTGGACTCAGCCCTCCAACCTTTTGGTTAACAGCCGAGCATGTTAACCTTTTGTACCACCAGGGTCTCAGACATTGCAGTAGTGCTTAGATAAAGTAACCTGCGCTCACACACGACGAGCTGTTTCTCCTGAGAGCTGTGAGAGAGTGTGAGATCCTTACTCAGGTATTAGTGTGGATCTTTACACCTCACTCCCAAGAGATGGGCTGAATTTTCTACTTCCCCAAGTCTCACTCAGCCCTGCCCCCTTTTCTGAGAAGTCACCCGTCATTCAGGGACAGATGGGATCTCCTTCTCCTAGTGGGACACAGAGATGCTTTCTCTTGTGAATTTCACCCATGGCCACCTTGTCATGATATGGGGCAAAGCTCACTATTCTTGCAGTCAAAAAGAGTCGAGTTGAATCTTGGCTCTGCCACATACTAACACAGGACCATTGGTAAGCCACTTAACTTTTCTGAACCTCAGTCTTCCCGTCTGCAAGATAGGAACAGTAGTTTCTGTCTGAGAGGGCAGTTAAAACCAAACCCGTTGCCATCAAGTCAATTCTGACTCATAGCAACTCTGTAGGACAGAGTAGAACTGCCCCACAGGGTTTCCAAGGAGCAGCTGGTAGATTCCAGCTGCTGACTTTTGGTTAGCAGCCAAGCTCTTAACCACTGCATCACCCGGGCTCTGAAAGTTTGGTTTGAAAGAGTAAATAATTAAAAAAAAAATGTGTGCAGAGCACCTAGCACAATGCCTGGCATGTGGCAGGTTTGCAGATTCACTTCATAGCTTCTTGGTCCTGTTTCGACACCTGCTTATTTGTCCTCTGGTTTCCTGGGCTCCAGTGCCTGTGCTTTGTGCCTCTGCATCCACATGCTTAACCCGAGAGCAGGGTTGGGAGAAAGAAGCACATGGAGTAGTGGTCCCTGGGCTGGGAACAACTTTGGTCAGGTTTTCAGCCCTTCCAGAGTCCCCGTTCCTGCCACTGCTGCTGCTGTCACCTCAAGATAAGGATTATGCAGTCTGAGGTCAGCTGCTCTCTGGGTGTTGGCCTGTAGCCTGGTGATCATTCATTGCTGCTTGTCAGAGAAGAATGTGTCTATCCTCTCGCCAGCCTGTGCTGGCAGCTGGCTGGGCAGCATTAGTAACCCAGCCGTCCCCTGGGCCTCCTCCACATTGGCTCAGGTCTTTGCTGAGAGCCTGAGATGCCAGGTGGGGAGTAGGGGCCAGAACACAGCCAACAGATATGTGGGCGATGGGCTTCAACATCTGGAACCACCCTGATGACCTGGTCAGTTTTGGCAGGCTTTGTGCTCTTCATCTCTCTGCTCCACAGGCACCCCTTCCAAAGTTGCCCCTCAGACTAGGGATGCCAGTCAGACAGTGAAGGAACAGTCTGTGGCCTGGGGGTGCAGGTGCAGTGGGCACCTTTGCAGACGAAGGGTTGGGGGAGGCTTTGGTCAGCCCACCCCAGGGGAGTCAGATGAAATTTGACTTGAGTTTTCACAAAAGTCCCTTCCATGTTTCACTTGCTAAGTACTTCGGCCTCCTGGGATACTACATTTCCCTTTGGGGCACCCCAGGGGATTTATCCAGGCAACAGCATATTGCTTATGGTGACTTGATTCTGTGGTATGTCAAAAAGTCCCCAAGACCACCGTCAGGTTCTGTCATTCACTAATAGGACTCAGCATATAGTTGTACTCATGGCTGACTTATTACAGTGAAAGAATGCCAAGCTCAATCAGCACAGGGAGAAGGTGCATGGGGCGAAGTCCGGGGAAAGGGAAACAAGACACAAGCTTCCAGGGGTTCTCTCCCAATGGAATCACACAGGACACACTTAATTCCCCCAGCAACGAGTTGTGACAACACATGTGAAATGTCCACGAGGGAAGCAAGCTTGTTAAAGACTCAGTGCCCAGGATTTTTGTTGGAGGCTAATCATGTAGCCACCCTCTACCTAGCACATACCAAAATTCCAGACTCCTGAAAGGAAAGCAGGGGTTCAACATAAACCACATTGCTTGTACAAACTATTTGGGCACAATGAACCACTCCTATCAGTTACTGGTGGGAACCCTCTTGATATCCAAGTTCCCAGACACCAGCCAAGGGCCATTCTTGCAAGCAGTTCTTTTCAAGGATAGCAGTTTAGGTATTTTCAAGGATAGCAATTCGGCCTGCTATGTTAACTCATTTCTGTACTCTTTGCATTTATCAAAGGCCCTCCACACTCTTGTCTCAGGCTCTCTGCCAGGGCACACATGAGTGGGAATGATTTGCTCTCTGTTCATTCTTGTCCCATCTCATCTTCACAACTTCAAGTGGGGAAGTAACTGTGTAACTATATGAATGAGTGTGAGAAACGAAACCGAATAACAGGGTCTCCAATCTGGACGCAGTGACCTAACAAAGGATACTTGGGCCAGTGCTGGGTGCAGTTTGGGTGATGTGGTTTGGATGTGGAAATACTAGAATTTCTGGAACAAGGTATTTGATATCATGGCTGCTGGGAAGATTGAGGTAGAAAGTCAGTCTGGTTATATTATAGATGAAGCTGTGCCTTCTAAGACCTTTGCGAATGGTCTTGCTGGTGCCTTGGGTGGGTCCAGGATGCTCTTCACCCTATGCTGCATTTTGTGTCATCACGAATTCTAGGGGACAGGAATTTCCATTCATTAATTACCTCCCATGTCCCAGGCATAGAGGACCCCTGGTGGCACAATGGTTAAGTGCTAAGAGCTTGACTGCTAACCGAAAGGTTGGTAGTCCAAACAGACCCAGCAGCTCCACAGGAGAAAGACCTAGCAATCTACTTCCATAAGATTACAGGCAGGAAAACCCTATGGGGCAAGTTGTATTCTGTCACATGGGGTCACTATGAGTCAGAATCGACTCCACGGTACCCAACAACACTACAACACGTGCCAGGGATAAGGCCAGGGATTCGATCCTCACAACTCTATGAAGTAGATTTTGTTATTCCCAATTTACAAATGAGAAGACAGAAGCTCAGAAAAGTTGCACAACTTGCCCAAATTTACCCAGCTAGTAAACAGCAGAGATGGAATTTGACCTCTTGCTCTAGCTGACCCCAAAGCCTGTGTTCACCTTACACAACACACTCCC